>NC_091950.1:60950917-61250917 GCF_031021105.1 Erythrolamprus reginae
GGAATTACTAATCAGACTTATAAGAAGGAAACTCTTTACTTAATCATACACATATTAACTGCGGCTAGAATAATATATGCGCAAAACTGGAAGGGGGAGGAAATCCCCAAGAAAGAAGAAGTTATAGCTAAAATATTAGATTGCGCCGAAATGGATATGATGACAAGACGATTAAACGATCAAGAAGATACAAAATTTTATGAAACATGGAACAACATATATAAATGGTTAGATAAGAAAAAATAAGAGATAGATCTGTTTTTATTTAGGTAATAACAATATTAGATGTATTTGTTGATGATTTTGATATAGTAGTTTACTCACAAGCGATATATTAAAAATTTTGTTTTATGTATGTTTAGTAATTGAGATTTGTTTGAATGTTTGATTAGATGAATATATTACACATAAATAACATATTAAGCATTTTTACTCATACCGTACTAATATTGCATTTAAGATTTGAAAATTTTTTACTAGACTTTTTAACATTTAACAAATGTTTGATTATGTATTCTTTTTTCTATTTGAATGTATACTTTCAAAAGAAGCGGGGAAATACATCCCCATTTTATGTTTAATGTTTGTACGTCTGTATGTCTGTTTTATGAAAAATAATAAAAAAAATTGAAAAGAAAAAAAAAAAAAAAAGGCATGCCACCCAATTCTCAAGTCATGTCCTTCTAATATCAATAATCTTTTGTTTTCTAATTTGAACCATTCCCTCAGCCAATCCATAATCGATGCATTATATTTCGAAGTCAGGTAACCCGAAACCTCCTTGTTTAATGTTATCTTGCATGTATTGAATTCTGATCCTAGGTTTTTTTCCCAGCCCAGACAAATTTTGTTATTATTCTGTTCAATTTTTGGAAGAAGCTTTTTTTTAACACAATGGGGATTGTTCTGAATAAGTACAGTAATCTAGGTAGGATGGACATTTTAATTGTTGATATTCTACCGATAAGCGAGATGGGTAATTTATTCCATTTTTCCAGTTTCATTTGTATTTCTTTTATTAGGACGGTATAGTTATCTTCTTTTATTGTAGTTGCTTTTGCTGATAATTTTATTCCCAAATATTTAACTTTTTTTTACAATTTGTAGTTCTAATTTATCTTCTAGTGTTTTCTTCTTTTGGTATTTCTATTTGGTAGGAAGCCATTTTGATCCGAATATATTATTTCATTGATTATCCCTTTAAATCTTTCCGCTAGTATTGTTGTAAAAATTTTATAATCCGAATTCAACAGTGCAATGGGTCTATATTGTTTTATCAAATGTCTTTGTTCTGGGTCCTTTGATATTAATGTTATTAACCCCTCCTTCCAAGATTCAGGCATTGCTCTTTTATTTAATACTTCATTTAGCATTTGCAACATTATTTTTTTAACTGGGTCGTACATTTGTTTATAGAATTCGGCTGGTATTCCATCTACTCCTGGTGTTTTATTATTGTTTTGTTTTTTGATTGCTAGTTCTAGTTCTATCATCGTTATATCTTTGTCCATCCTTTGTCTATATTACTCTCAGATATTTGTGGTATCTCGATCTCGTTTAAGTACAGGTCTATTTCTTCTTTTTTTATATCATCTTTCCTGTATAGCTGTTGAAAGTAATTTTGAATTATCTTTTTTTCCCCTTCTATATCAACTTGTTTTTCTCCTCTTTCATCTTCTAATTGCTGGATATATTTCTTCTCGGTCTGTTTTTTAATTTTGTAAGCAAGCCACCTTCCCGGTTTGTTTGCATGTTCGAAATAGTTTTGTTTTACAGATCTTATTTTTTGGGCTATTTCCTCCTGCACTATCAAATTTATCTTATGTTTAATTAGTTCTCTTTTTTCCTTCAATTCCACTTTTTTTGGGTCTTTTATCCACTCGGCTTCTATTTGTTCTAGTTCTTCTTGATTCTCTCTCATCTCTTTATTTTTATTTTTATTTTTTTTGCTCGTATATGCTATTGTTATCCCCCTGATATAAGCTTTGGTTGTGTCCCATATATTTTGTATCGTTGTATCTTTATTCCAATTTTTTTCCAAAAATATGTCCAATTCTTTATTTATAAATTCTTTATATTTGTTTTCTTGTATAGTTTTTGTATTCATTGTCCATCTATTCTTTTTAATTTGGTTTCCTTTAATTATAATACTTACTGGGTTGTGGTCTGCCCCAAAATTGGTTTCTATTTCTGCTGATATTATCTCTTTTTGTAATTCTATATTTGTCCATATCATGTCCAATCTGGACCATGAGTTGTGGGGGTTTGAATAATAGGTGTATTTATATTCATCTCTATGTCTTCCCTCCATGTATCTTTTAATTTGAATTCCTCTATGATATCTTTGAGTTCATCTGGTAACTCTTTTTTCCTTTTATTCTTTTCTTTACCCTTATAGTCTTTGTCATAATCTATTATTATATTAAAGTCTCCGACCACACAGATATTTCCTTTTTCAATTTTTATTATTTTTTGATACAACTTTTTGTAAAATGTTTTTTGATCTTTGTTGGGAGCATATATCACAATTAAATTTGGTTTTTTTGTTTGATTTCGATTTCTATGATGAGTATTCTACCCTCTTCTCATACGTAGCATATGACCTTTTCTAGTAGTCTCATTCATATCTTGAACAGGACAGAGGAAAATACTAAACTTGGATGTAATACTTCACGAATCCCAGCGACCAGTTAGGTCCCACAGAGTGGGTCTTCTCCGGGTCCCGTCAACCAAACAATGTCGTTTGGCGAGACCCAGGGGAAGAGCCTTCTCTCTGGCAGCCCCGGCCCTCTGGAACCAACTCCCCCCAGAGATTAGAATTGCCCCCACCCTCCTTGCCTTTCGTAAGCTACTTAAAACCCACCTCTGCCGCCAGGCATGGGGGAATTGAGATACACTTCCCCCCTAGGCCTTTACAATTTTATGCATGGTATGTCTGTATGTATGATTTGTTTTTATATAATGGGTTTTAACTGTTTGGATTATACTGTTTTGTTACTGTTGTTAGCCGCCCCGAGTCTGCGGAGAGGGGCAGCATGCAAATCCAATAAATAAAATAAATAAATAAATAAAATAATACAAAATGAAGTGGCTCCTTAAAACCCACCTCTGCCGTCGTAAGCTCCTTAAAACCCACCTCTGCCATCAGGCATGGGGGAACTGAGATATTCTTTCCCCCTAGGCCTTTACAATTCATGCATGGTATGTTTGTATGTATGGATGTTTGGTTTTAGAATAAGGGTTTTTTAGTTGTTTTAGTATTGGATTTACATGCTGTTTTTTTGTTACTGTTGTTAGCCGCCCCGAGTCTATGGAGAGGGGCAGCATACAAATGAAATCAAATGAAATCAAATGAAATCAATCAATCAATCAATCAATCAATCAATCAATCAATCAATCAAGTGTGCGCAATTCACCAGTAACAAGGTAAGAGGAGCTCAACCCTGGGCTGCACATGCCTGCGACTGACAGGGGGGCGGGGTGCTCCGCTGTCATACTGGGCTCTCCTCCCTCCCAGAGAACTTTCTTTCTTCTCCCATCATTGCTGAGAGAAAGAGAGAAAGAAAGAGAAAGAAAGAAGGGAAGAGAGAGAGATGGAAAGATACAATATATGGTGGGCCCAGTGCTGAAATCATAAAGTAAGTTTTGGATTTCATATTCCCTTACTATCTCCATAGTCTCCAGAAAAGCTGCTTATAGCCATTTGTAACTGTTAAATTCTTTAGTTGTAAAGTGTCTAGCTGTTTGGGCAGCTTCAAGAATTACAACTCTAGCCAGCCAGCACTTAAATAATAATGCAGGAACCTGAAGCAACAATTCTCTCTCACACAAATCCACCTGACACCATTCCAGTGATAAACTGTTGATATGCTTGATAGGCTGTTGTTTCTAGTATGAATGGTTTCATTTTGAATGCAAGTTGGAAAAGCTACAGCATATGAAGCCAAAATACTTCATAAATTTAATGCAAGGCATGCTGAGCCCTTTATGCCTATTATTATGCAACAGTATAAAGGGGAAATTTAATCTTTTCTATCTGGGCTAGAATCCATCAATTTCTCTGCTCTGCACTTCACTGATAGGAAAATGCAACCACTGGCACAAATGATAAGTACAAATATTTAAGATACTAGCTATGTAGGTAAAGATGAAACATTATTTGGTCACTTTGTTATGAAATGGTAATCTCACTGTTTGTGTCTATAATTAAATTTCAAGCAATGTAAATTGATCATGTTATTATTGTATGCATGTGGCCTCCAAATTATAACTTTTCATATTTTCCTTAATAGCAATAGCACTTAGACTTATATACCACTTCACAGTGCTTTACAACGCACCCTAGGCAGTTTACAGAGTCAGCGTGTTGCCCTCAACAATCTGGCTTTCCATTTTACCAACCTTGGACAGAGGGAAGCCTAGTGGGATTCGATTAATAGCAAATCTACAACAACAGCAACAACAAAGATGGGACATTTTAGCTCATGACAGACATTCAGCTTGGATGGATGGAAATATAACACATAAAAAAGAAGTTGGACCAAATCTCTTGGCATGTTTATCACCCAAATTTATAAAGAAAAACTGAAGTGTACCAAGATGCATGTGTAGAAGTCACTAAGCGACCTGTTAAACTCTGAGACTGAAGAGGCTTGAGACAGACTTAAACAACAGTTCTTTATTGTAGCAATGAATAAGATCCACCAACAGCCAGGCTGGCAGCTTCCCCTTTTATAGGGAGCTGTCAGATGGCTCAACCAATCAACAGGCTACATTTTCCCACTTGAATTGTGGACCTTGGAGTAAACTATGTGGTCTCATTTCAGTTGCAGAGGGCAGAAGAGGGCAACCTCTTTATGCAGCCTCTGGAAACCTTTCAGATTATAACAATAGAACTCAGTAAAAGACTACAGATGTTTGGTGGCGTAGGTTTCAGTTTGCATAGGGAAAAACATGTGTTAGGTGTTGTTATAAACAATTTAATGTGTTCCTCAAGCGTGGGATCTAATCTAAGCAAGCACAAGATGAATAGTTCTTTGTATCTTTTGATAGAAAGAAGGTTTATTACTAGAAATACTTCCTAGCTAGCTTCATACATTGGATCAGAGTCTAAGGCAGTGATGGTGAACCTTTTTTTCCTTGGGTGCCGAAAGAGCGTACAAGCACACTATCGCACATGCATGAGTGTCCACACCCATAATTCAATGCCTGGGGTGTGTGTGAAAACAGCTTCCCCCACGCCCCAGAGGCCTTCTGCTGGCTGAAAACGGCCACTTTCCCAACTTCTGGTGGGCCCAGTAGGCTCGTGTTTCACCCTTCTCAGGCTCCAAAGGCTTCCCTAGAGCCGATGGAGGATAGAAATGCCCCCCCACCCCCCACCCCAGATGCTGCCTGGAAGCCTCTGAGTGAGCCAAAAATCACCTGGCTGGCACATACATGCACATTGGAGCTGAGCTAGGGCAATGGCTCACGTGCCAGCAGATATGGCTCCGCGTGCACTTGTGGAACCTGTGCCATAGATTCACCAAAACTGGTCTAAGGGATTAGAAAGACAAAGAAGCATCCTGTGAGTTGGATTCGCACAGTTAAAGAGTAAATACAATGAATGATAAATGGAGAGGCAGATAAATTCATTGTGATCACCAAGCCACATGGGATGAAATATTTCATAGTTCCAATACCCCTGCATATTGATTCATTCTCCAGTGCTATCATATCTTGAAGGAGTCTAAGAGGTTCTCTTCCCAAAATGTCTGTGATATAGATGCCTATCAGCACTTCTGATAGGCAATATCTAAAGTCATTCAGTCCATGTTCTTCAGAATATCACACATACTAATAAGGTCACCATCATCTGTGACTTGATCAAGGATGAAAGGGCTGACATGACATGTATTATTGCAACCTGGGCCTGGAAGAGAGTGAGATTTGTGTTTCAAAATGTGCCCTAATAGGTTCTGGGTGTAGCACCAATTAAGAAATTCAACCAGATGGTGGAGAAGTGGAAATTATCATTCAGGACTACCTTACAGCTTTCAGGAACACTCCTCCACAAGTCACAATATATAAGATCCTGTTCATTAAGTTGGGCATGGGATATCAGTTGAGATTTTTGATACTATGTTCCTGCTGTATAGGACCCCTCTTCCTTACCCTAACCCCTACACTCTATTGTGCTGGCTTTCTTCCTTCATCTGTGGAAGATTCCAGTTACAGTCCTGCCCTTAGTCCCTATGATGTGGAGTTCACCAGATTGCCTGGCCGGTGCTTCACTCCCCAGCCCAGATTTGCTGCAGGGCCAGGGAGACACGGCTCTTTGGCGCAGCCGCCATTTTGGAAAGCTGGGATCTCGCGAGATTTCACGAGATCCCGGCCATTTTGGGCAACATCAGCTATAGCCAATGATGTCATCGGGGGCGGAGCCTGCCAGCCCTATAAAAGGGGCTGCGCAGGCTTTGGGCCTCCTTTTCGCCCCAACGACGACGAGCAGCGAACACCAGGCTGGGGTTCGCTTTCCAGCTTCGGCCATCTTGAATCGGCCTTGTGGCGTTGGCCATCTTAGGAGGCTGCAAATTTCCGGAAGCCTGGTTTGGTGTCGTGGGGGTGGGGGGGGTGGAGAGCTTTGCCTAGGTCTCCCCCCTTGAACATTACTATTCTCATTATGAGTTTATTGGGAATATTATTCTGCCAGATAAATTTGAAGGAACTATCTACACAACTCCTCTGCCAAAGTTTTGATTATGAATTCCAAAAAGCCATTTCTCCCTTCCCCATTACAATGCAGTAATCTCCTGCTCCATAAACTGTAATGGGGTATTGTTTTGAATAGAATAGAATAGAATAGAATAGAATGGAATGGAATGGAATGGGATGGGATGGGATGGGATGGAACGGAACGGAACGGAATGGAACGGAATGGAACAGAATTCTTTTTTGACTGAGTGTGACTGGACACACGATGAATTATTTATTTGTTTGTTTATTTTGTCTAATACATAATGTAGGGATGAGTAGAAATAATCATATTAATATACATGATTAAAGAATTAGAAAAACATTGGAAGTAATAGAGAAGAAATAATCATTGGAATAATAGAGTTCATATTCATGATGCTAGTAAAACATAAAAAATGTCTTTGGCACATATGCTCTCATGTACATAAAAGAAAATATACATTTGTCAAGAATCATTAGATACAACACTTAATTATTGTCATAGGGTACAAATAAACAATCAGGAAACAATCAATATTAATATGAATCATAAGAGTACAAGCAACAAGTTACAGTCATACAGTCATAAGTGGGAGGAGATGGGTGATTGGAACAATGAGAAGACTAATAGTAATGCCGCCTTAGTGAATAGTTTGACGGTGGTGAGGGAATTATTTGTTTAGCAGAGTGATGATTTGATTGTCTTTACCACATGGAAGGAAACCCTGCCCTCTTGAACAATTTCAATAAAGATTTAAATAATAAAATTAAAGCAAGTCCAGCTCTATTCATTTTTGTTTTGTTTTTTAAATCCTTCATATTCCACCCTCCAGTAGAGGTTAACAAATAGCCTATGATTATCAAGCTGTGGAAATGGGATGCAAAGACAGGAGAAAGTGGTGGAGAAATGATCCATTGCAGCTGAACTGTCCACCCCTACAAAGATTAATGTCCATATCTCAGCAGCATGGGGCAGAGAATGAGGAAAATTTATAAAATGAACAACTACTAACCATGACATATAGGGCATTCATTGTGTAAGGAGATGAAATGAATTGTGGAATGCAATCTGGGGATGATATAAACCACAAAAGCAAATTTAGTCTTTAAAACACATAATTGAGTTAGAGCCAAATAGGAGGGGGGGGGGGGGGTTGGGGAAAACAACCTAAAACCATGCCTCCTTTTTTTTTTTTTGTAAGTTTGCAGAATATCTGCTTTTATAGCTTTCATATTTTTTATTATATTAATATCATACTGCTTTTCAGCCATACATACAAAAAATAAAAAATAAAAATCCCAGGGAGGCATACATATAATCTGCAAAAAAATGTTCCTTGCACAAACTACTTAAACCCAAAATATAAAACCTAAAAAGAAAGATGGACAGTTAATAAAGACAAAAACACTTAACTAAAATCAAAGTTATTTTCTTGTCTTGATCTAGGAAGGCATGAAGGCATGAAGGCAAGAAGGAAGGAAGGAAGGAAGGAAGGAAGGAAGGAAGGAAGGAAGGAAAGAAAGAAAGAAAGTGCATATCTTTATGTGCATATCTTTATGTGCATATCTTTCATTATCAAACTAGGTAATATCATCATTGCCAGTGGGGAGTGCAGCTTGCTCTCATTTTATATAATAATGGCTTGCCCTGTCAATATTGATGGGAGTGGTCCTGATGGATTCCTTGATTGGGCTGTTACTTACTGTTACTGTATTTATCTGAGTACCCAAGCTAACAGTAAATAATAATATCATGATATTGATGTCTCTATCAACCTCTTGTTGAAAGTCCTGCTGGGGATCAGAAGGCAAAACAAATATGGCAAAGGCTCCCTTTATACCCAGAAAAGTAGAAAAAAAGAACAGATTTTTTGTCTAGCTGAACTAGCATAACATTTCTCCTATATTGCCAGATGTATTCTTTATTTCAGCATTTAGAGGAAATTAAATGTATGGCATTTACATGAGTCCTCGGAGAGGGGCAGCATAAAAGTCCAATAAATAAATTTTGGGGGTGGGAAGTAACAGGCAACAAAAGCAGAGCAGTATTATTATCTGGCAATCAGTTATTTTCTCTCAAAAATTTCCAAGAACGGCATAGCTTCATGATGTTGGTTGTAATGAAGAAAGTATAGTGATTTACCTCCACCTTGAAACTAATAATCTGATTTCTAACAAACAATTTGAATTCAGAAAAAAAACTAACCTGCAACCTACAGCTCCGCCACTGCAAAAACATATGGACTACTCATCTCGATCAAGGGAAATCTATAAATGCAATCTATATTGATTTCTCCAAAGCCTTTGATTCAGTGGTCCACGACAAACTAGTTCTAAAACTCAAATTCTATGGCATCTCAGGACCCCTCCACAGCTGGATTACAGCATTCCTGTCAAACAGACAACAAGTGGTTAAAATAGGAAGCATCATAACTACCCCTGTCCCTGTTTAAAGCGGTGTCCCTCAAGGTAGCATACTGGGACCTACGCTCTTCATTCTCTACATCAATTACCTTTGTGATCTCATTACTGTGTTCTCTTTGCTGATGATGTAAAACTCTTCAATACTACCAATAACACAACTACTCTCCAAAAAGATCTAGACTCTTTTTCTGATTGGTCTAACACATGGCAACTCCAAATCTCAACCAGCAAATACTCTGTCCTGCACATCAGCAAAAAGATACAGAACTCCAAATACAAACTGAATAATCAAATTATCACAGATAACCCCCACTCAGTTAAGGACCTCAGAGTACTAATTTCAAAAGACCTAAGTGCCAAAGCCCACTGCAAAAATATCACCAAGAAGGCTTCAAGTGTTATTAACTTAATCCTATGTAGCTTCTGCTCTGGCAATCTCACACTACTTACCAGAGCTTACAAAACTTTCTCCAGACCCATCCTAGAATACAGCTCATCTGTTTGGAACCCATACTGCATCTCAGACATTAACACCCTCAAAAATGTCCAGAGATATTTCACTAGAAGAGCCCTGCATTCCTCCCCCCATAATAGAATACCGTATAAAACTAGACTTAACAATCCTGGGCCTAGAAAGCTTAGAACTACGCTGCCTTAAACATGATCTAAGTATTGCCTACAAGATCATATGCTGCAACGTCCTGCCTGTCAATGACTACTTCAGCCTTAACCACAACAACACTAGAGCACATTCAAGCCCAAAATTAACTGCTCCAAACTTGACTGTAAAAAATATGACTTTAGTAATAGAGTTGTTGAAGTGTGGAACTCATTACCAGACTCCATAGTATCATCCCCTAACCCCCAACATTTTACCATTAGACTGTCCACGGTTGACCTCTCCAGATTCCTAAGAGGTCAGTAAGGGGCGTGCATAAGTACACTAGAGTGCCTTCCGACCCCTGTCTTATTGTCTATCCTATATCCCATATATCTTCTCCTCTGTCCCTTTATCTTTCTTCTATTCTCTCTTTGATTTATCTTATCCTACACTCTCTCTTCTATTCCTCTCTAATTTTCTTTTTTTTCCCTTGAAGGTGTCCTCTACTACCTTCATTGTGTATTATTGTGTATTGGACAAAATTAATTAATTAAATAAATAAATAAAAAATTGGCTTCATCATTCTTGGACATTAGAATCCCCTCATTATACTCTGAAAACCATTGCTAAATGAAGCAGTTACTTTGAGTAAACCAAGATACAATAAGGTTGTAACTAACTTATCATAGAACAGTTGTATTATACATTTATATCTGAAATACTTTTCAATCCAGTTGAAATCAAAATAGGTTCTTCATGTTTAATGTACTTAAGTATCACTCTCAATAGATGAGCTGATTGTAAATAGCCCAATCTATGTATGGTGTTCTGTCGAGCTCTCTGGTAGACTCCTCCCAAAAATTCACAGGTAAAAATTTCAGACACACACACATTTGAAAATTCAAAACAATGTTTTTTATAAGGAAAATTCACTTAACCTAAGCCCTCTTTTGGTATAGCAAAGAGCACTCGTCTCCAAACAAACTGGTAATTTGTACAAGTCCCTTATCAGTTCTGTGATACTTAGCTTGCAGCTGTGAGGCAATTCACAGTCCTTCTTCTTTCACAAAGTGAAACACACTTTGCTCTGGTTTAGTTTCAAAGCAGGGGAAAATCAGCACACAAAAGGTCAAAGTCAGTAAAGCAGTCACGAAACACAATGATCAGATAATCCTCCACAATGGCCAAACCCACAGGCTGCTATTTATAGCAGCCTCACTAATCACCACAGCCCCACCCAACCACAGGTGGCCTCATTTTCTTTGATAATAATCTCTCAATTGTTGTTGCCTAAGCATCGCTCTCCGCATGCGTGGCTGTATCATTAACTCTTGTTCTGAATCCAAGGAAGAGCTAGATAATTGATCTCCTTCTGAGCTGTCTGCCACACACTCCTCCTCCCTGTCACTCATGTCTTCTTGGTCAGAGGAGCCTTCATCAGCAGATTCCAGCGGGGGGCAAAACAGGCCTTCAGCATATGGATGTCTCTCCCATATCCACAGTCCTTGGGGCAGGAGCTGGGCCAGAGCTAACCACAACAGTATGGTAAAGATTGTTTTCTTCCCATGAAAAGTTCCCTGTTAGCCAAAAGGTAATCCATGTAATATGTAATATTAAAACAGTAGTGAGGGAATCACAAGTAAGTTATTCTACTATATAGGGTGCTGCATTTTATTAGTTCAAAGTGAACTAAAAGAACTTTCTTTGCAAATTTTCTGCATTAAGTATACATACAGCTTTTAATGGTTTATTAAATTTTTAATTTCTTTTTTTTTTTAGCAATAGTAATAGTAACTGTGGCATCACTGATTACTGGAGAGTAAAAAATTACAAAGATAGAGTAGCTATTAAAATATTAACCAGACTAATGAATCCTGATTTCAGAGCTGATTGGTCTAGAACTATAAAAGTCTCTAAAATGTCTCATTGTGTTATGATTCTAGCATACCAACATATGGAGTAGTCATGCCATTGATGAAATGAAATTATATAGCAGACAACTCAACAGAAATAAGCAACCATCCTCCAGTCATAATAAGAACATTTTTATGACATTAAGGAAA
Organism: Erythrolamprus reginae; assembly: GCF_031021105.1. NCBI lineage: Eukaryota > Metazoa > Chordata > Lepidosauria > Squamata > Dipsadidae > Erythrolamprus > Erythrolamprus reginae. The sequence continues at coordinate 60,962,720 of NC_091950.1, forward strand.
CATTACACTATGTTTTCTATTACACTATAACCCTATGAAAAATGCATTGATGCAAAGACACAGTCTATGTATGGGTGTGGCTTCAAAAGGGCAACTACGGTGGTACCAATGTAACACCTACTTGCATAGCTTTAAAACAGTTGAATCTTTTCTTAGGAGTTTGCAAGTTCCAGTCTTGGTTTGAATTAAAATGCAAAGCACTACTGTGACAGAATGTGTGAATGACCTTCGGAGAAGCAAGGAGAAGAGATCTGTCTAAGAAATGATCAGACAGGAAAGACAAGATCCCCAGTGGCTTCCTGGACAGAATAGAATTTAGGAAGGACTAGTCCTAATTGATCAGAAAGTCAAAAGTATTGGTGAGAAGTTTGTATCTTCAGATTTACAAGATTCTGCTACTGAGGCTGACAACAAAATAGAATAAAATTAATTTATCTAGTTGTGTCTCCTATCTGGTTTACTTAACAACTACAAAGTGCTTATACTTAAGAAAACCCTGCTCTATTACCCACCCACCCCGCCCAAAAATTACAATTCTAAGCCTGATACAGTGAAATTATTTTGTAAAGTCCCCTGTAAACATTGCTTTTTTTCAAATTGCATATTCTTGCTTGTTCCCTCTATATTAAAGGAGTAAAACAGGGCTTGTTAATTTCTTTCCTCTGTGGCATTTCAGAAATAAATTAGAGATTTTTTAAACTCCCTGCTCCAACCCTAATTTTCTGCTTTTTAATCTTTGAAATATATCCATATTTTGGATGATTGGAACACCCATTATATGGGAAATTGAACTAGAAGCAAGTACTCCATCAGATATTTCACAGGGAGACAGGGTAGTTCATAGCATACTATCAGTGTTTATGTCATGTCTGCCCTACTTGGTAACCAACAAAAGAATAGAACTTCCTCCCCACTTCCTGTAGCAGTACAATCTGATGTAGAACATCTAACAAAATAACATGTGTGTGTGTGTATTCCACTAATACGAAGAGAAAAATACTGAGTATTACTATTATAATCGAAAACTCACCTTGGCCTCCAAATAAGAAGAGAGAATTCATTTGAAAGGCAAAAGAAGAAGGGGAAGGAAGAGGATAAGATGGTTAGACAGAATCATTAACACAGTGAACATGAATTAGGACAGATTCAGGGAGACAGAATAATAGGAAAAAATTAAACCATATAGGTTAATATTCCAATCACCAACAGAAGGGTGCTACAACCAACTTTTACCAGCATTTCTACGGTATCCAGTACACAAAGAAAAAAAACCTATAGTCCATGAGGTCAGGAAGAATCAGATATGCCTTAATGATTGAACAACAAGTCACTAAAATTAGAACCAGACCAAATTCTATGAGGGTTTATGAAGAAATGAAAAGCAAAGGAAGGGAAAATGAAATTATAATTTTCCTTCTCTGAAATTTTCATGAGATGGAAATGAGTTAGGCACCTGCATGTTCCAATATTTTATCACAAAAGGGTTAATAACATGTGCTATAAGCTCTATCTCTTTCATACTTGCGTGCTGTTATTATTAGCTATTTATATGAATTTTGAAATAACAAGTTTGATGTCTTGTCATGGTAAACCAATGGAGACTTGAATAAAACGAAGTGTTATTTTTTGTGATCTTGTAATTAGGTTAATAATTTTTTTTCTTTATTTGTACTGGATACCTTAGAAATGTTTAGAATATTTTAGAATTCTTTATTGGCCAAGTGTTATTGGACACACAAGGAATTTGTCTTTGGTGTATATGCTCTCATTTGTCAAGAATTATGAGGTAGAACACTTAATGATTGTCATAGGGGTCAAATAAGCAATGAGAAAATAAAGGTTAGCCGTAATATCCTTCTAGTGATGATTGGGATATTAACCTATACAGTTTAATTTTTTCCCTATTATTCTTCTTCTCAGATTTGAAATCAACTGGATTCTTAATATTACTCTGGATCAATTGCTACATGCCAAAGAAACACGTAATTTCCTTCTCAGCATTTGGAATCTCTCAAAACTTCAAGAATTTTGGATAGGGGAGCCTGACAGATGGGTAAAAAATATTATTAATTGCAATTTATATGTAAGCTGTTCATTAACAGCTCATATATTTCCATAAAATACAAGAAGTGTTGAGAATTATGGTACATAAATTTTGGAGTTATTGTATTTATAACATAATTTCCAGCCTCTTTCCCCCCCTTTTTTTCCTTTATAATGAATCACAATGATTATCCATTTTGAGGTTGCACCAATCCTTTAACATTGTCATATGCATTTATATTTTGTTGTTGATGTTATTTTAGCATAATGCTTTTTTAATATAAAGTATCCCTGTTTTCTGCAGTGTTGCCTGATGACTTAGGCTTTCTAGGAAATACTACCCTAACAATATGGAATCATTTTTTCCTCTGATAATACAAATCATAGCTGAACTTTCTTGGAAATTACTATTCATTTTCCTCCCAGTTTTATTTGGTACAGAATTCCTGCCATCAACCTTCACAGCATAAATCTTTTTATGTACTGGGAAGGTTTTAAAAATGTCATGTCTGTTCTTTCCTCCTTATCATTATGTACAATCTTGCTCAGTGTGTTTAAATAATTGATTAATTAGTACAATCCATATTGCATTGCAACTGTTAGAAGAGAAAAAAAATAATGATGTACAGTACATGTTAGTTCTATTTACTTCTTTCATTCATTAAATGAAGGCTCTTAAATAAAAAGTCATGTATTAGACATTTTAGCCAAGGAATCTAGAATATGGCTGACGGTTGACAAGATAAAAAAATATTACCTCATGTTTCTTGACTGTGAAAAGAATATTAGATCATAAGGTTTTTCTTAATGTACTCTTTAATGTTTCACTGCCATCAATAATGCCACAATACTTAACATACGATATTGCTATCATAGTGTATTCAAAATATAAAATTTGTGACTTTTTAACCTTCTGTGACAAGTGGCATGCCACATAGGTTTTTTTTAAAAATATCACAGCTATTTTATATCAATTGTGGAAATTCTACTATGTCATATAAATCAAGGGTTTTAGACTAGGTTTTTATTGTTGTTGGATTTTGTTATATTGGTTTTCTCAGATTTTGTATTGTACTGATTTTCTTATGTAAGCTGTTTTTTTGGGGCCATGCCCCATCTAAGCATCTCTAAAATCCTGAGGCCTCCCTCCTCCATTAATAATTAATAATTCTTATTATTCAAAACGTGAACTACTTATGCGGAGGAAGCCTAAAAGGCCATTAACTAGGTTTAAATTAGGTTCCAATTGCCCCCATTAAAAATTAAATTGCCCCTCTAAATTGACCAATGCAGAGAAAGGTAAAATCCTAAACCTAGGTAAGAAAAATCAAAGACATGCCTATAAACTGGATGAAACCACACTAAATAGCAGTGACTATAAGAGGGATCTTGGAGTCTTGGTGGACAAACCGCTAAATATGAGCCAGCAATGTGCAGTGGCAGCCAAAAAAGCCAATAAAATCCTGAGATGCATTAACAGAGAGATACAATCTAGGATTAAGGAAGTACTAATACCACTCTATTATAAAGCCATAGTTTGACCACACCTAGAGTACTACATCCAGTTTTGGTCACCACACTACAAAAAAGACATTGAAACTCTAGAGAAAGTGCAGAAGAGAGCAACCAGGATGATAAGGGGCCTGGAAACTAAAACATATGAAGAGAGGTTGCAAGAACTGAGCATGACTAGTCTAGCAAAGAGAAGGACCAGGGGAGAATGATAGCAATATTCTAACACCTGAGTGGCTACCACAAACAGGATAGGGTCAGGCTGTTTCCCAAAGCACCAGAAAGCCAGACTAGGAATAATGGATGGAAGCTGACCAAAGAGAAAATCAACCTGGAAATGAGGAACTTTCTGATAGTGAGAGTGATCAACCAGTGGAACAGCTTGCCTCCAGAGGTTGTGAGAGCTCCAACACTTGTGACTTTCAAGGGGAGATTGGACTGCCACTTGTCCAAAATGGTATAGGGACTCCTGCTTTAGCTGGGGGTTGGACTAGATGACCTACAAAGTCCCTTCCAACTCTAATAAATGAATAAAAATGAAATAAAAATTAAAAGAAGCTGCCAGGAGCTTTGCAGGCTACTGTTGCCTGCCAAAAAGACTGCCTCTCATATCTTAGATCTAGCTGAAAGAGCTGCCTGCCAAGGGAACTGAATTCCTCCATGGGGTGGAGAAATGGAGCTCAGATCCTGATGATTTGACCTCCATTTCTGCATTCCATGGAAGGATTTTTCTTCTGCTCAAGGAAACTGAACTCAGATTATCAGATATATGTAAATTATACCCTCACAAAAAAAAGTTGTTAAAAATTCGGGTCTTTAATAAAAAGTGCACAGCTCTATTTATGTATTGGGGATGGAGGAGGATAGTCACTTGTGAAGTTCAGCTGCTTTTGTAATCCATCATTTCCTCTTGCAGTCATAAATCAATATAATTCTACTCCCTTTAGAATAAACTTTAAAAGCCCCATCCTCTTTATTACAACTCAAGAAAAGAGGCAGAATTTTATGAAGAGATATAACTCATGGAATTATCAATCTTCATTTTCTTCATTTTCCCTCTTCGTTCAGCATATTTCACTTATGGCAGTTTTGGTTTTAACATTCCACATTTTTGCCCAGCAAGATAGCATATGTGTGCATCAGTGTGTGTGAGTGTGCTTCAGAAAAAAAATCTGATTTATCCCATTTAATCTCATATGTTATACCAGTTCATAAACAAATTTTAATTAAATCAACAACATAACAGAAAATAATAATCAGCCACAGATTGTCTTTTGTTTCAGCACATATTGGATTTCAATTAGTAACTAAATTAATGGAGAGAAAGGTTTGTCTATGTTGTGGTTCAGCCTGAGGCTGCTCAGGGACCGGCTGTGTCTCTGCTGGCTCCATGCCCGGAGGACGATGACAGCGCAGAGGAGGGGGCTGAACAGTCGGACGGGGGAGAGGAAAATCAGGAATGGGATGAAGGAGAACAGCATGAGAGCCCCGGGGGGGGGGGGGCCCTCTCCCTAGCCAGTAGCTTGGAGTCATTAGGTGATGACGCACAAGCTGTCATTGACATGAGACAGAGACGTTCAGCGCAATGAAAGGAGAAGTTAAAGAAATATTATCACCATTGAATTAGAAACAGCTGGGTTTGTGTGTGGTCCTCATCAGTAGGGTTTAAAAGGCAGGCAAGCCCTTGAAGCCATGTGCAGTGTTATCAGCTTGCAGTGGCGTTATCCTGTCTCGGCGTCTCTGTTCCTGGCTTGTGGCCCAGCAGCTTTGGAAGATCCGTGGGAGGTGTAGGTCTGCTATCTACAGCCTCGGCTTGGCAGCAAGAATTCTGTATTGCTGCATGGACTTTTGGCCTTTGTGGATATATCTGAAGATACAGCATTTTCCTGTTTGTAAGGACATTTTGCAGAAGAGACGGAGTAACGACACGGACACCAGAGCTGGATTTAAACTTGGGTCATTTTTATTAAAATAAATTTGCATAATTTATTAATTAAATTAGCATTAATTAGCATAAATTTGCATAAATCAATATATTCAACTATGACCCGGAAACAGTGGACCTGCAGGGTCAAACAAACACTTCCGGGGTGGAAATGACGTAAAAGGTCAACATTCCTGGGCAACTAAGGGCGTAGCTCGATGCTGGTCCAGGTGAGGGACCTCTCCCTCACCTGAGACCCTGCCATGCACTCGCATGAGGGGGGTCCCGCCGGATCACCCCTACCCTGGGACTTCAATAGCGGGACCCAAAGACAGGTTCCCCCCAAGTGCGCAGGTAGCACCCACCATGAGCTTGGAGAGAACCTGTCAATCATCCCCAAAGATGCCCAAGGGAGAACGCGCAGTTGCTGAACCACCACCCAGATTTCCGCCCCTAACCTGCCTACCCAAATGACCAAAGGTAAGCCAATTAACCTATTGAATGCAAGCACCCCCTAACCGCACATCCATCTCCCCAGTGTGGAATGGGCGAAAAAACAGCCATGCCAAAAGGGCAAGGCTGCAAAAAATTCCCATTCGGCCCCCGAGGGCGACCCACCAATAGCACACTGCAAATTAGGGAAGGGCGGGTGGGTGTCTGCTCCTATGACTGGGTCCGGGCGAACAGGCTTGGCCCAGGGCCTGCAGCCCTTAAATAGGGCCAGCAAGCCCCGCCAGGTCCCCACGTCATTCCAGGCCACGTGGGCCTGGCTTTCCCGGCCGAAATCTCGTCTCGTGAGATTTCGGCCGAAAACAAAGATGGCGGCCGCCATGGAAGAGTCCGGTGTCTGCCCGGCCCTTCCGCAAAAGCGCCGTGGCCGGTAAGTCGAGCCGGCGATATTGCAGAAGAGACGGAGTAACGACACGGACACCAGAGCTGGATTTAAACTTGGGTCATTTTTATTAAAATAAATTTGCATAATTTATTAATTAAATTAGCATTAATTAGCATAAATTTGCATAAATCAACATATTCAACTATGACCCGGAAACAGTGGACCTGCAGGGTCAAACAAACACTTCCGGGGCGGAAATGACGTAAAAGGTCAACATTCCTGGGCAACTAAGGGCGTAGCTCGATGCTGGTCCAGGTGAGGGACCTCTCCCTCACCTGAGACCCTGCCATGCACTCGCATGAGGGGGGTCCCGCTGGCTCACCCCTACCCTGGGACTTCAATAGCGGGACCCAAAGACAGGTTCCCCCCAAGTGCGCAGGTAGCACCCACCATGAGCTTGGAGAGAACCTGTCAATCATCCCCAAAGATGCCCAAGGGAGAACGCGCAGTTGCTGAACCACCACCCAGATTTCCGCCCCTAACCTGCCACGGAGCGGGGGTCAGATCTCTATCTTGGCCCCCCGACTCCCCCCTCTAACTGCGCCAGCTCACGCAGAGACACTGCAGGTCCTGTAAGAAAGTGGTGTTCCTCAGTTCTGACAGAGGAAGACCAGCAGCCAGGTAAAGCCACAGCTGATCTATGGTGATGCGGGGATGGGCCACAACCACCCCGCCTAACTTTCTGACTACCGTACCCCAGGCCTTAACTCCCCTTCTAACCCGGTGAAGGGCCCTAAGGGAAATGGCGTCCCACCAAGCGATCCCCAAGAGGATCTCGACCACACCACTTGCGCGGAGGGCCGCACAGTGCGAAGCCACCGCAGGCTTCGCGAACCTGGCAGATCGAAACGACCCCCAGGCCCACACAGGTCCTTGCCACCACAGTGCAAGACCCATCACCTGGGCGCCGCAATGGGATGCAGCCCTCCCAGTACCATCTGGGCGCAGCAATGGGATGCCGCCCTCCCAGCACCAACTGGGCGCAGCAATGGGATGCCGCCCTCCCAGCACACATCCAGGCGCAGCAATGGGATGCCGCGCCCGGCACAAACTGGGCGCAGCAATGGGATGCCGCCCTCCCAGCACCAACTGGGCGCAGCAATAGGATGCCGCCCTCCCAGCACACATCCAGGCGCAGCAATGGGATGCCGCCCCCGGCACAAACTGGGTGCAGCAATGGGATGCCGCCCTCCCAGCACCAACTGGGCGCAGCAATGGAATGCCGCCCTCCCAGCACACCTCCAGGCGCAGCAACGGATGCCGACCCCCGGCACCGACCGGGCGCAGCAATGGGATGCCGCCCTCCCAGTCCCAACTGGGCGAAGCAATGGGATGCCGCCCTCCCAGCACCAACTGGGCGCAGCAATGGGATGCCGCCCTCCCAGCACCAACTGGGCGCAGCAATGGGATGCCGCCCTCCCAGCACACCTCTGAGCGCAACGATGGGATGCCGCCCCTGGCCACCGACTGGGCGCAGCAATGGGATGCCGCCCTCCCAGCCCCACTGGGGGCAGCAATGGGATGCCGCCCCCCCGACACCACCTGGGCGCAGCAATGGGATGCCGCCCTCCCAGGACCAACTGGGCGCAGCAACGAGATGTCACCCTCCCAGCACCTCCTGGGCGCAGCAATGGGATGCCGCCCTCCCAGGACCACCTGGGCGCAGCAATGGGATGCCGCCCTCCCAGCAAGCGGTAGAAACGCCCGTCCCACCGCACACCCCATCTCCCCAGCCAGACAACCAGGACCAAGCCGCCACGACGGCAGGGTCCCCACCCCCGATGGCAACTTGTTGCTGAGTGGTCTCGGAGCGCTCATGACCCCAAGCAACACCGTCGGTCGCGTCCTGGCGGGGTTGAATAGAAGGGGACCAAAGGAGGCACCTGGCCTAAGATCTTACCCGGACCCTCAACAGGCCGTTTGTACCCTAAAACAGGCCGTTGACCGCCGGCGAGCGACTTCCCGAATCCTCCGTATCGAGAGGCCGTTACCGCACTAGTGGCAGCGCCTCTCGAGAACAAGCGTTCCCGAATGGCGGGATCCATACTTGGCCTGGCCAAACCCTACATACTAACACCCACCTACTGAAGGAAGGAGATAGAAGGCACCAAATTGACCCGGCGGCCCGCAATGCGGCCCCGGCCCAACTTTCCCGCACTGTCACACTGCGGAAGATGCCAAAAACCAATAACCCCGCCCCCGCCTTAAACAAGGCGAAGCCGGCCAACCTGGACCTAATATTCCTAACCGAAAGGCCACGCTGCCTAAGCTGGACACAATATGGCCAGGTACACAACTGGGGCAGGCCAGCTAGGGGTAACCCATATACTGCCTGCAATCCCAAAACTCTTCACCTGCCCGCTGCTAAGCCCCCCAGAGTGCCAGACACTCCCGAGAGAGCCGTAGCCAGCAAGCCTCTACTCTCCACTGCCCAGGAGCCCTCCTAGGCTCCAAAGGTGGACCGGAAAACCCCTGGCGACACACGTGCCCCACGGGGCCAGGGTCCGAAACCGGGACAACTGACCACGGGACAAGGCGTCAGCCACCCCGTTATCTAACCCGGGGACATGCCTAGACAAAAAAACAATGTGCTCAGGGACAAGGACCTGTGCACAAAATGGCGGAAAAGCCTCATGACCCTGTCACTCCTAGAGGACAGGGCGTTCACCACGTGGACAACCACGAGGCTGTCACACCAAATTGCACAGTCTTGCACTAAACTGTTCCCCCCAAAGCCCTAGGGCCACTATCAAGGGGGGGAGCTCCCAAAAAGGTCAAATCCTTAACCAATGAAGAGGCCCTCCATGCTGGAGGCCACGCAGACCAGCGCCACTGGTCACCCAACACAACCCTGCACCTAACACAGGTCCCTGCAGCATCAGAACACACTGCAATCCAGCTTCAAAGAAGCTCTTGCCTCCAAAAAGACAACCCCTTAAAACTTTCTAAGAACTCCCGCCACACGCAGAGGTCAGCCATGACCCCTGCACCTAAGCGGGTACGATGATGGGGCAAACGGAGCCCCTTCATCGCGGCATATAACCTCCTAGACAAAACCCTGCCCGGCACCACGACCCGGCGGGCCAAATTAAGTATCCCCACTAGGTCCTGGAGCTGCCAAAGGGTGACCTTCCTGCAGCCCAGAACCGTACCAAGGTTATCCCTAATTTTAGTCAACTTGTCCAGGGGCAATCTAGAAGATTGCTCCTTTGAGTCCAATTCAATACCGAGGAAGGTAATCCCGGTGGCGGGGCCCCTGGTCCCCGCAGGGGCTAAAGGCACCCCCAACAGGGCCAAAGGGCTTCGAAGACCCGCAGCAGAGCAAAGCAGTGCTCTGCCCGCGCAGTCCCCGCCACCAAGAACCCTCGAGGTAGTGAACGCCGAGCCCAGACCGCTGCGCCTCCTGAGCGCCCACTCCAATAAGGTGCTCGAGCTCGCCCAAAAGAGAGCAAGAGACGGAGCCACCCGTGGGTAAAACCCCGACCACATAAAAACACCCATGAAATGGAAGCCCAAAAGCCCGCAGCCGTCCGGGTGCATGGGGAAGAGCCGGGATGCTGACCTAATGTCGCATTTATCCCTAAGGGCTCCAACCCCACACTGCCTTACCATGGCCACGACCGCATCAAGGATGCGAGCCGGACTAAATAAAGTTCGTCAGGAACGAAATCCCGCACTGACTCCCTTTTAAGAAAAGACAAGTGGTGAATCAACCTAAATTCATCACCCACCTTTCCGGGGACCCCCCTAATGGGGAGACCCCAAGATTTGGGAAGGGCGGCTCCAGGAAGGGCCCAGGGGCCCTCCCCAAGGCCACCTCTTATGCTATTCCAGACCGAACAATGCCGTCAAGGCTTGCTCGAACCCATGTAAGGGATCCGGGATCCCTTGGAGAAACCTAGCAAGAGAGCGGCCGCTCTCGAGCGAGGGTGGTCGTCCCTCAACCAACCCCAATGTTATTGTTGTTGTTGTTTTGTAAATAATTGGGCTGGGCCCAGGTTTCCCCCCAGTAGGTGGGGTTAGGACCCTGGACCCCCCCTCCTAACCGTCCCCTTTTAGGGGCAGGGGCACCTGGAAGCGGCATGGGAGCCCCGCCTTCCCACACGCATGGCCGCACATACAAAAGGGGGGAAACAAGCCCCTCTGCGCAAACCCCTGACATGCAGGGAACGGGTCCCACACCGTGGTGGCCCCCATGTCCAAGCTCCCTGGCCCCGACGGGTAAGCCGTCAAAAGGGAGAAGGCCCTACGGCCTGGGTTGGCGGGGTCCAACCCCCCGCCCCCGACACACCAGGCCCTGGCAAAAGCAGCCCCAGGGGCCTGTGTTCCCGCACTAGGAGCCAGGAGGGGGGGGCAAACCTGGGTACAGGTGTCCCCCCCCCGAAACAAAAAACCCCAAAAAATTGGGACCGAGAGGCAACAATATTTAAATAATTAAGGTAGACCATAACTGTACCGAAGTTTGACCATGACCTCACTGAAATAGCGAAGGCTGGGAACAAACTACCAGCAGGCCCGGTAGATGAATCCTCAGCAACAGAATTCAAACATGCCTGGGATAAACATATATCCATCCCAAGATAAAATACAGAACAGAACAAGGGCAGACCAGAGGGGCCAATGGGTCTACCCTTGCCGTCATATGTCCATGGTGCCATATAAAAATATGAAATAATCCATTATTATTATTATAATCTATGTGTACCTGTGGTTCTTAATTTACACAGAAGGAAACCGGGGCCACCCGGGCCCCAAGAGGGCAGCAAAAGGCCTCTGCCCAAACAGGCAGCGCAGCAGCAAGAAGCTGCCGCCACGGGCCCAACTGTCCTCCATTTTTAGTTATTGTATGTTTATTTATTTTATTGTGTCTTGGGGGGGGGCCACGCAACGGGAGGGGCCGCACCCGCGAGCCCTCCGCCCGAGCCCCCCACGACCCCAAGGGGGGGTACCATAACGATCCCCCCCCAGAGATAGGGGGGGGCACCAGCCAAATGGCACCAGGCCTGGCCTTCCCGCCGAAACCGAAGCCCCCCAAACCATTCCCCTGAGCCTCCGATGAGGCTCTCAAAATGGCGACGCAACACGCGGCCGCCTTTCAACGGGGTGGGGGGTGGGAGGCCTCACGCGGGACTCCTCCGAAAGCCCGTTGCTGCCCAAGAGCTCCTCTGGAAGAGGGGCAGACCGCCAGCCTCGGATGGGCCGAAGCCTGCTGACCCGACGAGCAGGCCACCTCAAGCCTCCAACGAGGCCTCCAAAGCGACGGCCGCCTCCACGCGGCTGCCGAAAGGCTCCAGGAGCAGACAGCCAAGTGTCTGCTCCTATGACTGGGTCCGGGCGAACAGGCTTGGCCCAGGGCCTGCAGCCCTTAAATAGGGCCAGCAAGCCCCGCCCGGTCCCCACGTCATTCCAGGCCACGTGGGCCTGGCTTTCCCGGCCGAAATCTCGTCTCGCGAGATTTCGGCCGAAAACAAAGATGGCGGCCACCATGGAAGAGTCCGGTGTCTGCCCGGCCCTTCCGCAAAAGCGCCATGGCCGGTAAGTCGAGCCGGCGATATTCTGTTACCTGTGTTTTTCTTGAATTTTATAAAACTGCCTTTGCCTTTTACCAGTGTGTCTGGCTTCTCTTTTTGGGTTAGTATTGGCTTCTGGAGTGACCCAGACAGAACAATCTATAGATAATAAATATTTTTTTAGTTTAGGAGAAGGGCGGCCGATAAATTAGATAGATAGATAGATAGATAGATAGATAGATAGATAGATAGATAGATAGATAGATAGATAGACAGACAGACAGACAGACAGACAGACAGACAGACAGACAGACAGACAGACAGACAGACAGACAGACAGACAGATAGATAGATAAGCTATAGAGAATAATAAAGATCTATATAATCATAGTGATAATAATAAAGGTTGTCTTTATCTAGGCGGCTCAAAGTATTACTAACATTCTTAAAGTATAATATGCCGATAATTATTTTCTAACTAAATGGTTAGGCCAATCATCAACATATTGCTGAGCAATGTTTGGGCCCAAAATTTATGTTGAAACATTTTTTAAGTGAGTTTGCCCCACTTTATGACTTTTCTTGCCACAGTTGTTAAGTGTATCATTCGGTTGTTAAGTTAGTTACCTTGTTGTTAAATGAATCTGGATTCCCATTTGACTTTGCTTGTCGGAAGGTTGCAAAAGGGGTCACATGACCCTGGGACTCTACAACGGTCATAAATATGAACTACTTGCCAAGCATCTAAATTTTGATTACATGACCATGGGAATGCTGCAATGGTTATAAGTGTAAAAAATGACCTGTTATAAGCCGAGGACTACCTGTACTGACAAAGCAATTTTTTAATACTATATCCAAGTGATAGCGAACCTTTTTCTTTCTTGGGTGCCAAAAGTGCGTGTGCATATTTCAGCCATATTTCAATGGTGCCCTGCACCACTGTGCATGCGTGCATAACCCCCCATGCTTCCCCCAAGCGTGCACACATGACCCCTCTACTCCTCTGTTTCTTGACTTCCAGAGGCTTCCCTGGAGCCTGGGAAGGGTGAAAATGACCTCCCCATCCTCCCTGAAAACATCCTCCCAGAGCTTCTGCATAAGCCAAAAATCAGCTGGCCGGTGCGCATATGCGTGTTGAAGCTGAGCTTGGGCAACAGCTCACAGGCTGGCAAATATATGGCACACATGCCATAGGTTCGCCATCACAGCTAGATTCTGTTTCACTTGTCTTTTCTTGAAATGTTTTTCTTACTTTTTCTCATAGAGAAGCTATTATTGATATTGCCTAAGGCAGTATTTTTTCATGCATATGTTACTGAACAATTTCGAGCTATCCAGTAACTATAAAGATTTGTTAGATTATGCAGTTTAACAGCCATTAAAAGGAAATTTTCTTCTAGGATTATCCTCTCAGTGAATTTGGATTCATTATTTCACTTTAATGGGAATGAACAAATAAATTAAATCAAGATTGTTTTTATATAAAGAAAATGCATACACACACCTCTGTGTGTGTGTGTGTGTGTGTGTGTGTGTATGTATACATACATACATACATACATACATACATACATACATATATATGTAGATTGTTCTGAGTTCGGGTTTTGCCCCGTGTAATATTTTGAGTGTCTATGCGATGTTTCGGTGAAATCACATTCACCATCATCAGGCTGAAGTTTCAAGCTTCGTGCTGTTGTAAATATGGAATGTATATATATATGTCACATGTTTTTTTGCTGAATTTGAAAATTAAGGGAGACTAGGATAGATCTATTTCGGCCTTATTTTGGCCTCATCAGCTAGCCATACCCACTGGGACTTGAACCTGCAACCTTTGCCTTGTAAGGCAGAGAATTATCCTCTAGGCTACAGTATCCAATCCCTTCAGCTCTGCACCAGGGAAAGGTTACATATTTTTGTGTCGAATCATATATATATATATACACTATATTCAAAGCAGCACGAAGCTAACAACTTCAGCCTGATGATGGTGAATGTGATTTCACCAAAACATGGCATAGACACTCAAAATATTACACGGGATAAAACCCAAACTCTCTACATATATACATATATATATACTACACCCACCCACCAGTATTTATAGGGGGAAGGCAGCTCAGATCTCGTTGTGTTCACCCTAGAACAAGGACAGAAGCACCAGCCTGACGATGACGAGTGGGACCTCGTCGAAATGTCACCAGAAATCTCTAAATCCTACACTGGAAGAAACCCGAATATGCCAAGACCTTCATATATACATATGTACATACATGAATACATACATACATACATATATAATCTGTAAATGTCATTGGGAAATATTTGATTTCTATATTTGACTGAACTCTTGTTTAATTAATAGGAGAAAATATTCACCCATAATGTGAATGGTCTTTTTCACTGCATGAAACTTTTGATATTTGAAAAAGGATGCAAAAACTTTTAAAATGTTTAGTCAGCTTAATTGTAAAAGATTAATGGATCTGGGGTTAATAGATGACCATCCATATCTGACAATATGTAGGCATGTGTTCTATGTTGCATTTGTGCATTCTCATCAACCTCTAAAGATAAGATAAAATTTGCTGAAACTGCTATGGCATGTATGAAAAGAAAGATATAAATTAATATTCCTCCTACACGAAACTGCAAAGAAAGTAACATCAGAAGAGAAAGGTTAACTACCTCAATTATTAATTCTTTTTTAAAAAAATATATCTTTATTGAGTCTTCACATTTTACATATCACAATACTTTAAGCAGATCTACAGCCTTTTATATACATTGTTTTTGTATTTATACAATTTATACGTTAGCAATATTTTCTAATTCTACATCTTCATCCCACATTTTCTCTTCAACTTTCCATCATCAGCTTGCACGCATGTCTCCCGCATGTACCTCGCCCCCCCGTGCACACATGGCAGAGACCCAAAAATCAAAAGGTCTGCAGGAGGCATTTATACAAGCATGGTGGAGTTGAGCTGGGCGATGACTCGCATATCTGCAAAGAAGGCTCTTCGTGCCACCTGTTCAATGCATGCCATAGGTTCACCATCTGGGATACAGAGAGGGGCAGCATACAAATCCAATAAATAGATAGATAGATAGATAGATAGATAGATAGATAGA
This sequence comes from Erythrolamprus reginae, assembly GCF_031021105.1. Taxonomy (NCBI): domain Eukaryota; kingdom Metazoa; phylum Chordata; class Lepidosauria; order Squamata; family Dipsadidae; genus Erythrolamprus; species Erythrolamprus reginae. Next base: position 60,977,745 of record NC_091950.1, read on the forward strand.
TAGATAGATAGATAGATAGATAGACAGACAGACAGACAGACAGACAGACAGACAGACAGACAGACAGACAGACAGACAGACAGACAGACAGACAGACAGACCGACGGACCGACCAACCAACCAACCAACTGACAGAAGAAAAATAGATGAAATCTGGGATTGGCTACAATCAAGTAGTGCTACTTGACTTTGTCGTTTCTTCCCCAAACCCCCAAAATTGTAACCTTAGACTGCTTACAGTCAACCTCACCCAATTCCTAAGAGGTCTGTAAGGGGTATGCATAAGCACACCATCGTGCTTACCATCCCTGTCCTAGTGTCCTAGTGTCCAAATTAACCTATACCTACTTTGCTTTTGTTTACGTTACTACCTTGCTATCTTGTATAGTTTTAATAATAAATAGATAGATAGATAGATAGATAGATAGATAGATAGATAGATAGATAGATAGATAGATAGACAGATAGATTAATTAAAGTAAAATAAAATAAAATAAAGTTTCTGATGGTAAATCTCGAAATTGCTTTAAAAAATTATAATCATCTTTAGCAGACAAGCTACATATTAACTCCAATCATCCAGTGTGTTTAAAGGTCCCTGGAATCTTCCAAATAAGTAGAATCCTAGAGTAAGTAATGCAAGCATGTTCTTAAATAGAACTTATTATTATTATAGTTTATAAACAAATGCATAGAAGACATAGTTATTCCCCTGCCAAAGAGATAAGCATCCCCGAGGCCGCATAATAACTCCATCAAGCATTGTTAGTTTGGCCTTCTCAGGGAGACTGAATATGCAGCATTGATCTAATTATTCTAATGCTACTGATTGCTCTTCAGATGTCCTGCCTCAGTAATTAGACCATGCTGACAATCAGCAGGAGCCAAAAATGGCTCTACACAAATTCCATTTATTTCATTCTTGTCTTTGCTTTTAACTTTGGTATCATTTGATTTTTCTACATACCATTAGCATCATAGCTCCGTGGGCTAGCCTTTTAAGAATGGAAAGCTGAGGAAAGCTCTGAGAGCTGTCAATAGTTACATCTGTGTAAGACAGATCAGTAGAACAATTTAGTACCATGCTGAAAAATTACCCTGCATTTTTTTTCTACTGATCATTATTAATTTGATAAAAGAAATTGTCTTTGAAGTTTTATTTCAAGGTAATAAACAATTTTATACAATACTTACAGCTCAAATGTAATATTGTTTCACTTATTAAATTATAAGATAAGATTATAATTATAAGAGATATGAGTTCTGCTTTTCCATGGACTTCAGCATTCCTGATTTTCTTGCTTTAATTCACTTCCAAGAAACCCCCCCACTAGATTTCAGAATGGAACTTTTCTCATATGATTTCTTCAGATTTGAGAAGAAGCTAGAAGGGCTCCAGAGTGATGGGTGTACAGCAACACTGGCAGAATCGTCTACTTTTTCTAATGATAAAGTAGGTCTTAGACTAAAGTGACCAGATTATAACCTCAGTAAAGCAGGACACCATTGCTGGGAGGACAATGACTTTGTGTGTGTGTGTGTGTGTGTGTGTGTGTGTGTGTGTGTGTGTGTGTGTGTGTGTGTCAAGAAGCCTGCCAGATATTTCCAGGGGTGGGGAAGAAATATAAGAAAGGACCTTTACAGCAGAAGCCACCTTGGGAACTCGGAAGAGCAGCGGAAGGAAAGGTCCAAAACAACTCAAAGAGAAAACCGGAGAAACAGATTAAGGGACATTTGGAAATCCGTAGGACTGCTTGTCCTTTTAAAAAACAACAACCCCAAAGCGCAGCCACTCCCAACTGCTGGAGCAAAGCAGGGTGAGGGGGAATGACAAAAACGAGGGATCAGCAATGACGGGGGCCACGGTGGTTAGCATAGAAACTCACCATCGGGTGTGTCAACTTGCTCAATACCTTTGTCAAATTTCTTTGCAGTGGGCCCTTGCATTGGGAGAAGATCTTAGCTCTGCATTTTCGAGCAACCACTGATAGCTGCTCTCCTGGTTTTCTTCCTAGGACTTTTTCAGTTATATCCACTCAGTCTGATGACCCTCCTGAAACTCCCTTTCACAATCTAAGCTGGCTATGACAGTTGGAATGAATATTGTTTAATTAATTTCTGTACTTTCTGAAGGGTGTTGCATATAATCCATGACCCTGGCACAACTACATTTTGACTGAAATTATAAGGTAATTTCAAAGAAGAATCAATTTAGCAACCAAGACTTCCTGGCATCACAACCTTTCTGGAACCCCAGAAGCATAAACCAGTAAAGCACATGATTCCACAAAGGACTTTACTTTACTTTTTTTCTTTTTACTCTTGCTCAGAGAGTAAATATATATATGTAGATTGTTCTGAGTTCGGGTTTTGCCCCATGTAATATTTTGAATGTCTATGCGATGGTTCAGTGAAATCACATTCACCATCATCAGGCTGAAATTGTTAGCTTCCTGCTGCTGTAAATATAGTAACTATATTTACAGCAGCACGAAGCTAACAACTTCAGCCTGATAGAATAGAATAGAATTTATTGGCCAAGTGTGATTGGACACACAAGGAATTTGTTTGATGATGGTGAATGTGATTTCACTGAAACATCGCATAGACATTCAAAATATCACATGGGGCAAAACCCGAACTCAGAACAATCTACATACATATACCCGTGAAAATCTACGAAAAATATATATATTTGCTTCGGGGTGGGGGAAATACAGAGTTATATTTTTCTCTATCTGGTCATATTGTCTTTCTGTTTGATTTTGTGTAATACCTGCCTGGCCAATTCTAACTGTAATCATGCATCGAGCCCATATATACATAAATAGAATTAAGGTGCTTATAAATCAAGAGTCTTCTTTAAAGAAAACTTTTTTACAATCCATAAGATAAGCATAAAAACAGACTCTGCAATGACAATATTTAATGATGTGTAACAAAAATATATAGGAAGGTCTTTGACAACTATAATTCATTACATAAAATCTTCTTGCTCTTCTGCTCTAAATTCATGTAGAAAGTACTCATGATGAAGATCTCTATGTTTTCAGTTTTGCCTGAAATATACATTTGGAAATTGCCATGAAAGACATTCTGAATGTCAGCTTCTGTAACAAGAACAAAAAACTTGTACAGCAGAAAAGGAACATATCTTTTGTACAGAGCTGAGCTAACATTTCTTAGATGATATTTTTGGAAAAAAACTTTTGACATTTTATTTTTTATACTCAAAGAATAAAAGGTCACTGTTAAATTTTATGTCTAATCCTTTAACTACTTTGAGTGCATATATGTATGGGAATGGGGTTGAATTGAAATTGCCATTTTTGTCCTATTTTCACCTGAAAATATTATGTCTGTCTAGGATATTGTTACTGTATGTCAGTATTTTTCAACCTTTTTTCTTCAGGGGAACCCTTTGGTGTAATCAGATTTCTGGCAGAACCCTGATTTAAAAATACTGCACTAAGCTGCACATCCTGAAGCTGAAATATAATTCTTTTATTGGCCAAGGGTGATTGGACACAAAAGAAATTTTTCTTTGGTGCATATGCTCTCAGTGTACATAAAAAAAGATACATTTATCAAAAATAATGAGGTACAACACTTAATGATTGTCATAGCTGTCAAATAAGCAATCAAGAAACAATCAATATAAATCATAAGGATACAAGCAACAAGTTACAGTCAAAGTCATAAGTAGGAGATCGGTGATAGAAATGATGAGAAGACTAATAGTAATAGTAATGCAGCCTTAGAGGATGGAAGCAGAATCAGCAAGTGCTGCTACCATGTGGGGATCCGTGGCTGCGGAGTAGCAGAGAGTGAGTAGCAGAGAGTGGGCAAGAGAGAGAGAGAGAGGGAGGCTGCACCATGTACCTTTGCCGGGAGTGCCAGGCCTGAGCAGGGCAATAAGCGGAGGCCATTTGCTCCATTCCACCTGCTTTCCCTCCCCATTTTTTGGTGTCTGTGGGGGCCAGTGGGAGAGTTGGATGCCTTCCGCACCACCTTCCGCTCCTCCTGCCCTCTCAGGCCCTGAGTGTGAGGGGAGTAGTAGTAGTAGGGAGATAATGAGTTGGCTACTTGGCCAAGCAGGTGCAGCGTGTACGCAGGTGCAGGAAGGGTGTGTGAGGAGGAATGGGAGAGAACCTTGAGTTGCGTGGCATGCCTCAGCCCTGGACTGGAAAGCTCCATGTTGGAGGTGCTAGAGAGGCAACCGCTCTCACCTCCTCCTCTTCCTCTTCCTCCTCCTGCCGCTGCAGCCCACACTTTGGTGCTGCTGCAGCGAGGGGCTAGAGGGGTGCTGCTGCTGCTGTCTGCGCCAACACCACCACCATTGTCACTCCTCCTCCTGCTTACTGGCTGCTGCTGCTGAGCATGATTGATCTGCTGGACATGAGTCAGAAGAAGAGGCTGTCCCACTGTAGAAGCAGGCGGGATTGAAAGGGCAACCTGCCTTACCTTCTTATTAAGACGTGGAACCCCTGGCTGGCCCTTGTGTAACCCTTGGGTTCCGCAGAACCCTTGTTGAAAAACAATGTGCTAAGATATAATGAGAGCTAGTCTGTTAGCACAAAACTTATAAGCAAATAAGAAAGGAAGTTGATTTTGCTGAGAAATAATGTTGTATGGTTTCTATATAGAAATATAGTTTTTAATTGTACACTCCAGTAGTGGGTTCTAAAACCCTTTACTACTGGTTCGTGTGTGCATGTGCCTGATGTTTCTATGCATGCACAGAAGTGTTCTGGGTAGGTGGACATTTTAAGGAGATAAATTGCTGGGAGGAAGAAACGAAAGGGTGGGGGTGGCTGGGTGAGGCTACATTTAGTGTATAAGACACATCCAAGTTTTCACTCTCTTTTTGGGTGTAAAAAGTCTTATACTTCAAAAAATACATTAGTATCAGAGTTTGTTAATAATATTTTTTATAGCCTTTCAACTTACTGGATATTAGTTTGAAGATACTTCCCTTACCTGTGTTTTCCTAACCACATGACCTAGAGATCTTTACAAAAGATCTGTAAATCTTTTTCTGTGCTTTTTGCTCCTTTTCCCCTTAACTGGTGTTACAGTAGAAGAAATAGATTCATCTGAACTGAGGAGGGAAATAAAGGGGGAAAATATTTCTCTGCCCACCAGCATCCATTGATATTCATCTAGATAGAATGGCTTAGTTGAACTTTTCTTTAGTAAAGCTGCTTGCTGCTGTGAAAGCAAAAGTGAAACTGAAACTCCTCTGCTTGTGTTTTGCATTTGAATCAGATTTCTTTTCAGGTTGGGAGGGGAAGCAGAACTCCTTAGATCAGAGTTTGTTAATAAGAAAACAAGAAATACTCATGCTCTGATGGTCATTTTGGAAAATCATTTCTTAATGAGCATCTAGAAGCCAAGAGGAACATATGTGGCAAATTTCAAGTTTATAGACTCTATAGTTCTGGACATTCCATGATACACACATACATACACACACACACACACACACAAACAAAAAAACAAACACACACACACACACACAAAATACCTACATAAAGAAAGCTTATTCATTTCCCACTCTAATCACATATATTAGGTTGGAAATTCCATATTAAAATACTGTTAAATTTGTCTTTTCCTTTTTGAGTTGTACAAAATTTGTATTTTCACAATATTAATTCCTGTTATTGCTTTTCCTAAATATTATGTTGCATTCTGCTTTTGTGAAGAGTAATCCCCTTCTTCTCTTCTGTTTGCAATTGTGTGGGAGTGACACATGTTCCGTAGGCAATGAAACATATGGATGCCACCCACAGACCAATCTGTGAAATCAAAAATATCTGTCAACTGGCTATTAGTCATGGTGATTAGATAGAACATTCACCTCAGAATCTCTCTGTCTCTAATTGAATTGGTGATGCATTTAAGAAGAAGCTGCAAAACTCCACACTGGCATGATTTGCAACATTGAATAAAGTCCAAAGAAAATTGTCATCTTCTGGACAAAAACAACAGCAACAGCCTAACAAAAAAAAAAACCAAAAAGCACCCTGCATAAAAACCCACTTGCTGATAAAAATCATTTTTCAGTAAAGAAAGGTAGAAGTAATTAGATATGAAAGTTAGTTAGATATGAATATTATTTGTAGAAAGCATGTTTTTTGTTGCAGTAGAAAGTAGTAGTACAAAGTGCACCTTATATAAATATACAATAATTTAATTTAGGAAGACTGAACTTTCTAGATAAATCACAAGGGGAGTTCCATATAAAGTACATTACAGTAGTTAAATCTAGAGGCTGTAGCATATTCATTAGAGTCTCAAGGTGATGTCTCCCAGAAAATGAAATAATTGGCATATCAGACAAAGCTAAAAAAAAGAAATGTTCCTAGAGAATATATTGCTCTTATAAATCTATTGCACTATTTTTGTTTCCCCTAGCTTGATCTTCTATAGCAGTGTTTTTCAACAAGTGTGCTGGGGCACACTAGTGTGCCACAAGACATGGTCAGGTGTGCCACAAAGAAGGAAGCTCAGCTGAGGGCGCAAAAAGCAAAAAGTTGCAAGACTGGAAGCTGAGCTTCCTTCTTCGCGGCTTCTTTGTTCGCACCTTCCTTCTTCATGCCTTCCTTCTTTGCGCCTTCCTTCTTTGTGGCAGGTGAGCTTTGGGGCCCAGTGGGAGGACGCCGGCAGCAGCGGCACCAGGCAGTAGCTGCGGGGCTGTGGCTATGAGCAAGAGTTCCAGGGCAGAGGCACTGGCAGCTGCAGTGCCCCACCCAGCTGGAGTTTCCCTGGCAGCAGCGGCAGGTGAGCTTTGGGGCCCGGCAGGAGGGCACTGGTAGTGGGAGCGGGAGGGCGATGGCAGCAGCAGTGCTGGGCAGTAGCTGCGGGGTGGCGGCTCTGACTGGGAGCTCCACGGTGGAGGCCCCGATGGTGGCGGCTGGACATGTTGCTGAATGTTGCACATGCTGGCGTTGCACTGGGCATGGGTGCAGGGCTGGCACTGGCCTGCTGGCTGGGCCGGGATGGAAGTGTCAGCTCCATGCCCCTGAAAGAAAGAAAGAGAGAAAGAAAGAGAGTGTGCAAGAGAGAGAGAGAAAGCAAGAGAGAGAGAGAAAAGGAGAGGGAGAGAGAAAAGGAGAGGGAGAGAGATAAATGAGAGAAAAAAGGGAGAAAAAAAGACAAATGAGAAAATGATTGAGGCAGAGAATGAGAGGAAAGAGAGAGAAACAAGAGAGAGAGAGAGAGAGAAGTGACTCTTGATTTAAAGCATATGATAAAAAGCACCCAAAGAATAAGAGAGTAAAAAACCCCAGCCCTCACCTGTTTTTGGAAATGGTTCAAGAATGTGTATACATACACACAGAGAGAAGTGGGGGAGGAGACAGGGATGGAAAAAGAGAGGAGAGTGTCTTAGAGTGTCGTTTTGTGTCATTTTGGTTGGTGGGTGCCCCAGGATTTTGTAAATGTAAAAAATGTGCCGCGGCTCAAAAAAAGTTGAAAATTACTGTTCTATAGGATATTCAGTGGAGGAAAGCTAGGCCCAAAACACCCATATGCCTATATAAATGAGGCTGCCCTTTTTATCTACGATCAAATCTGTTTATTTGAGCCAATCCATCAAAGTAGAGGAGAAAATCCAGATTCTTCCGAGGCTTTAATCATTCCTCAAGGATTGAGAGCCAACAATGCTGTCAGAAAACATAAATCATGGTCCCATGAATGTGGAATGCTGCAAAGGAGTGTAAATATGGCTGTTATGTGGTAGGGGAGGGAACCATCACAATTTTGAAACCAATTCTTAAGTACTTTAGAAGAGGGTAGCATTTTAACTTTGATAGGTCATTAAGTGATCAGTCATAAGTCGAGGACTATATTTAAATGTTTAAAAAATAATACATATAAATTTTGGAATTCTTCCTGTAGAACAGTTGGGGTCAATAACTCAGTAGATAGCCATTATCTATCCACTCCAGGACAAAGACCTCTTCCTTGTTTTTCCAACCAATATGATCCTGTATTTGTTTGTTGGGGGTTTCTTTTTTGGGGGGGGACGGGGGGTTGTCAATTGGGCTTGCAATTAGGCTCATAATTGGCAAAATATTGTGAAAAATTTGCTGACTGAGCAAATATAAAATATAAAAATACATAGACCATGGCAAATACAGTATCTCTCCCCTGGTTTCAGCTGTTTCCATCATTTTAACTATTAAAAGAAAGTTTGGTTTTATAGACAATGGTGGGCTCATCAAGATTTGATAATTCTAGTTCTATACAAGTATATACTGCTTGGATTCAAACTGGTTCATCTGATACCATTATTAATATTTCTTCAGGAGTTTTGGATCCAGACCTAGACTGGACTACTTTTAGGCTAAGACAAGTTTACAGTCATCAATACTTTTAATTTATTTAAAGTGATAACAGCATGCATTATAACATTCTAATTTATGTAGTCTACCATCATGCCATGATTCCTGTTTCTTGGCAAAAGTGTATTGACTCTTTCAGTTTAAACACACCAGCTATTTCTTGATAGCTCTTACAGCCAACTGATATCATCTGGCAAAGTCATGCCTTTCCCCTGATAACTTAGTCTCGATGTTCAGCAAGGGATATTTTTGCATGTGTGGAGAAATACTAGAATTGGCATTAAATCGGAAATATTTTGAAGTGCTTCTATGCTTCTATGCTCTGCAGTAAAGACTTCCTGTGAAACCCAAATCAAAGTTGTCAGAGAAGGTTTTATTTGTTTACTTACTTTATTTTCTTATATAAAAGCACACGGGTCGTCTTAATTAGTAGTGTTCTTCAAGGTTCCCCTACACTTGCAGACGGCAGTGATCTGTCACAGCTGTCACATTTTAGGCTGCATTGCTAAATGGATTTCAGATGTTTTCCCCATTCCTATTCCCATGCTTAGCTTTAGCATTTTACTCTGTTTTATGGACTCCTACAAATACAACAAATTAATCTAGGCTATACCAGGAAAGGGGGCGGGGAAATGAACAAGTTAAATGCAGATAAGCTTTTCAAAAATCTCTTCAGCAGATACAGAGATTAAATTTAAAAGTTGTCCGTTAAAAGTAGTAACCATATCTTCGCGTAAACCATATACACAGATTGTTTCAATAGACCAACATGCAGGGTTTTTAATAGGCTATCAAAAGCAACTGTATTTCTTTTGTGGGTTACCAGAATTAGTAAGAAAAGTTTCTCTGCTGTAGTGCTGTTTTCTTTGGCTCTATATAGCCTGACAAGTTAATAAGAGTTTCTGCGGCTCGAGCAGCTATGCCATCATTTGGAAGTATTAAATTTGGTATTCATTTTGATTTTCCAGTATTTGAATTTAACTCTGTTTTTCTTAACAATAAGTCACTGTAGACAAGTTTCTCCACAACTCCTAACTGTCATAAAATACATCATATTTAGCTGATCGAGCCAAATGCAGACAATGACAGTGCTGCAGCTGTTCGTGAATTATTCGAATCCCTTTTGATTTGACTGCTTATGATACAAGACCCAAAGAACTCATAAAAGATTAATGGATTATGAGAGCTTCTGAATGTGGGACATACCTTTTTAAAGTAGTGTTAGCAGAGAATCTTAGGGATATAGGGAAATGGAGAAGGAAATAAGTGAAATAAACTAAAATAAAAGAATCATAAAGGAAGAGACTCTAAATATTATAAACTAAATATAAACAGATATAATCTAAGATGCATAAATTTTAGAATCAAAAAGAAATATTATGAAACTATTATGAAGGAACATAATAAATTATGACAGAATTTTTAAAAATGATAAGAGGTATAACTAGGGGAATGTTAAAGCATGGGTGGTGTTTGATAGATGTAAAATATGCATAAAAATAAACAGAATGTCTTTAAAATTTCTCAGGATTAAGCAAATGGGTAAAGTCATCCTTGTTGTCTATTGAGATTCTCAGTTATCAAGGTCATTTTCAAGAAGTCACTGGACTTTCTTTGATTTTCCTTGAAGATTTATTTATTTATTTATTGATTGATTGATTTTGTCCAATACACAATGAGGGTTTTAGTGGGTATTGTATACGCATAGTAAAATACATAATGAAGGTTATAGAGGATATAACCATAGTAAAATATATCTAAGAAAGAATAGAAGAGAAGATATAGGAATAAAACATATCAATGAAAGAATAGAAGAAGAGATATAGGAATAGAAGAAAGGTATAGGAGATATAGGAGAGCAATAGGACAGGGGACGGAAGGCACTCTAGTGCACTTGTACTCACCCCTTACTGACCTCTTAGGAATCTGGATAGGTCAACCGTGGATAATCTAAGGGTAAAGTGTTGGGGGTTTGGGGATGACACTATGTTAACTGGGTATGTGAATGTATATATTTTAATATTAAATGAGGCCATGTTTTAGGCTGAAAATCTGAATGAGTTACAGCAAATGTCAAGTTGATTATATGATACAATGAGGAATGTGGCTTGAAAACTAATGCTTACTAAGATGACAGAGAAAATGGAGTGACCATTTAAGCGTTTACAGTAGAGGAATTTGTGTATATTGTGGTATTATAAATGAGGAAAGAATTTTCAAAATGTTCAAATAATCATGCAAAGTATTGGCAAAATAGTAATGATTAGAATATGGTCTTTTGAAGGAAATGGATGATTATCAGAAGATGTAAAAATATATGTGTAACATGAGCATGTTTCTATTCATATATATATGTGTGTGTGTGTGTGTGTGCGTATGTATGTATGTATGTATGTATGTCACATGTTTTTTTTGCTGAATTTGAAAATTAAGGGAGACTAGGATAGATCTATTTCGGCCTTATTTTGGCCTCATCAGCTAGCCATACTCACTGGGACTTGAACCTGCAAACCTTTGCCTTGTAATTATCCTCTAGGCTACAGTATCCAATCCCTTCAGCAATATATATATTGCAGTTACGCTTACTGTGTTTTTTATAGTCTGTCTCCTGCTCAAGTTTATTGGATCTAAAAGAAAAACAAAACTTCTTTCTACTCCAAAATTAAGAGGAACCTTTTTTTGTATTTTGTTACATTAAAATAAACGATATTCTTTGCAGAAGTGGTTTTCTGGCAAAGCTTCCAAGTTTCCTTCTTACATGTTGTGTTGGAACTCCAATAAATGTCCATGTATTTATTAAAATAGAATCAATTTGTGCAAAATTGTGACAACTCAGTTATTGAAGGAGGCAATCTGTAACTAATATATCACACCTGTTCTTAAAGTACTTAATGGGTTGTTCAGGATGCTTATAATGATACATAAAAAGCGTATAAATGTCTTATAATTACGGGTGGTAGGAAATGGAAAGGCGGGTGGTCCCAAACAAACATAGTAACTTTATTTCTTTCTCCCTCACTCTCTCTCTCCCCCCTGCCAATTTGTCCTTCATTACATATTACTTTTTTTTTAAAGTACAGAGGTCCTGCTTCTACCTGCCCCAAAACTGAAATCCAAGATCTTCATGTAGTCTCCGTATAAGGATACTACCTGTATACTCTCCACTTAATTTGTCATAAATTGCAAGTCTTGTAAGTTTTTGATTCCAGTTTTAGTTTGTTTTTTAAGTAAAAAATATTGGTGCACCCTGATCTCATATGTATGATATACACCAACAGAAACAAAATAGCAAAATAGTCATCAAATGTTTTCAGAGTAGTCTCATTGAGCCCATAATGATGGAATGTCATCATCGTCTTTTTCATTATTTAATGTGACTAGTTGCAATTATTTTCATGGACAATTATCTCATGAAAAGAGATTATTTCATGAAGTAGAAATGATAAAAATGGAAAAAATAAATAAGACTGTTAATAATGTGTAAAAAATTAGTAATTTTAACTAAACTGAAAGTGGTAAATATTTGGTATTTCCTGTATACTTAAGCAAGCTAAATTCAATTTAATGCTAACAATATAGGGTGATAATTCTATTACAATTGAGACTTATCTTTTATAATGTTATGATATTAATCAGATACACACAGTACTAGAATGTATAGTTGTACTACATGGATAGAGCAATTAGTAAATGCTCTGGCTCCTTAACAATGTACTCCAAGCAAAATAAAGTATACATTATATTTTTAACATGTATACACAGATATACTTGCCCATCCAATGAACTCAGCTTTTTGTATGGAAATTGTCCTGCACACTTAGTGACTGTCAGCACAAAGTACACAAGTCGTGTATTAAATCTATAGACTTGTACACCATTTTATCAAACAAATGAATATTAGACTTTCATAGATGTGTTCAGCATCATTAAATATGTGCATTAACTGCATATTTCTACTATGCTGGCTAGCTAAAAGGTTGATAATGTTGGTGATTAAATAATCATTCTTACCTTTTAATGTTTTAGTGTACATGAACTGGAATCTGAACATTCCTTACCCTCAGTTTAATTTGAATCTACTTCAGAATAACATACAGGTATACATTTTGCAAAATTTTCTTTCATACACAGACATATACAAAAAATAATACTTGACTATGGAGTTGCAGGCTTAATTAGCTAGATCTGTTTTCAAATATCTTTCAAATGCAATAAGGGAGGGAAAGTTTGTGAACTTTCAAACTGCTTGTGTATGTATGGGTGGGAGGCAATGTAAAATGCCCTTTTGATTTTAATCACAGGGAGCCTTTTAGCAGGTTTTCTCAAGAAGTAATACCAGATAGACAGACTTACTGTAACTGTGGCAAGATGATTCTTGATGTATCCCAGAGCTACATTATATACATTATGGTTGCAATCAATGTTGTTGTACTGATTGCACAGGAGATACATCCGTAAGTAAGTAAGTAAGTAAGTAAGTAAGTAAGTAAGTAAGTAAGTAAGTAAGTAAGTAAGTAAGTAAGTAAGTAAGTAAATAAATACCTCTGTCCTATTATCTCTCATATCTCATATCTCTTCTACCCCTATATCTTTTCTTCTATTCTCTCATTGATATATTTTATTCCTATATCTTCTCTTCTATTCTTTCTTTGATATATTTTACTCGAGTGTATCCTCTATAACCTTCATTGTGTATTATTGTGTATTGGACAACATAAAATAAAAAAATGAATAAATAAAAAATAAATAAACTGTCAGGAGTGATCAGCTAGTAATCACATTTTGGACCAGTTATTGCATCCAGGTCATTTTCATATACATATTGTAAGAAAAATTTAGGGCCTATACTTTCAGAAACCACTGTAAACCTGTGAAACTTTGTTTCCAAAAATCAGGCCTTGCCTGGAGAAGGTTGCAAAAATTGCAAAAAGGAAAATAAGTTGATTTCAGGAAATATTTTGATATAAAAATTCCAATAAATGTTTTGATACTAAAGATTAGGTCACAGTGATCTCCAAAAAGAGCCAGAAAAACAAAATTATTAAGGGGGCCATGTTAATGATTGATCATGTGGAAAAACCCCAGGAATAGATGGTGAAAGATCGAAACAAAGTAATATCTTTTGTGAAAAACAACTCCAAATATGGAAAGGGGAAGGAGGAGGGATTGATTCTGGTAAAATACTATATATGCAGATTCTTTGTGTAACCAAAATGTCTTGGAATCAGCAAGCCTGATCCAGTGTCCCTTTTTTGCATAATTGGGTTTTTTTTCTTTTTGTATTTTTCTTCAATAAAGTTTTTCCTTTATTGTGAAAACTCCTGGAGTTTTTTCTTACACATATAATCCAACCAGGTGGTGACCAAGGAAAGAGTTATTGATACCAGACAGAATATTTTGGTCCAGCTATATATGCCAACTAAAGATAGGCAAAGTCCCTCTCCCAGCTCCCAGCTCCACTTTCTCTTAAAATTGTACTTGTGAGCAACGTTCCCTCTAATTTTTTTTCGGGGTGAGCAGAAAAGTATAGTGTCTGAGCGGCAGTCCCTTCGGGACTGGGCAGCATAGAAGTATGTATGTATGTATGTATGTATGTATAAATAAATAAATAAATAAATAAATAAAGTAAGTGTGGGTGTGCGCTATCACAAATGAGCGAGTTCTTGCATCCATAATTCTATATTTTCAATAGTTGATTTTCAAATACACAGTAATCATTCAACACTCCAAACTATCTAGGATTAGCCTCTTACAACAGCCATTGCAAATTATAAATCTTTCCCTCTAGAAATACCAAGATGTATTTGAGAACTTTAGGTTTAGTCAGTCTCAGATTAAAAACATTATCAATATCCAATATATTCATAAATGTATTTAATAAGTCAAAAAAGTCTGGCTCGCCTTACAGTTTCTCACGTCTGTCTCTCACATTGATGACTATTCCATCTTTGTCTTTGTCCACTCCATCTTTGTCTTTGTCCACTCCATCGTTGTCTTTGTCCACTCCACCGTTGTCTTTGTCCATTCCATTGTTGTCTTTGTCCATTCCATCTTTGTCTTTGTCCACTCCATCGTTGCCAAGATCAATCTGTCAGATCAAAAATATTAACTGTATTTAACTGTAAGTCAAAACAGGAATCAGAATTATTGGAAAACTGGTTACTCACTGAAAGTATGGCTCAGGCTCACCTTTGAGGTTCTCACGTCTGTCTTTCATTCATGATGACCATTCCATTGTTGTCTTTGTCCATTCCATCTTTGTCTTTGTCCACTCCATCGTTGTCTTTGTCCACTCCACCGTTGTCTTTGTCCATTCCATTGTTGTCTTTGTCCATTCCATCTTTGTCTTTGTCCACTCCATCGTTGCCAAGATCAATCTGTCAGATCAAAAATATTAATTGTATTTAACTGTAAGTCAAAACAGGAATCAGAATTATTGGAAAACTGGTTACTCACTGAAAGTATGGCTCAGGCTCACCTTAGAGGTTCTCACGTCTGCCTTTCATTCATGATGACCATTCCATTGTTGTCTTTGTCCATTCCATCTTTGTCTTTGTCCACTCCATCGTTGCCAAGATCAATCTGTCAGATCAAAAATATTAACTGTATTTAACTATAAGTCAAAACAGGAATCAGAATTATTGGAAAACTGGTTACTCACTGAAAGTATGGCTCAGGCTCACCTTTGAGGTTCTCACGTCTGCCTTTCATTCATGATGACCATTCCATTGTTGTCTTTGTCCATTCCATCTTTGTCTTTGTCCATTCCATCTTTGTCTTTGTCCACTCCATCGTTGCCAAGATCAATCGGTCAGATCAAAAATATTAACTGCTTTTTAACTATAAGTCAAAACAGGAATCAGAATTATTGGAAAACTGGTTACTCACTGAAAGTATGGCTCAGGCTCACCTTTGAGGTTCTCACGTCTGTCTTTCATTCATGATGACCATTCCATTGTTGTCTTTGTCCATTCCATTGTTGTCTTTGTCCATTCCATCTTTGTCTTTGTCCACTCCATCGTTGCCAAGATCAATCGGTCAGATCAAAAATATTAACTGCTTTTTAACTATAAGTCAAAACAGGAATCAGAATTATTGGAAAACTGGTTACTCACTGAAAGTATGGCTCAGGCTCACCTTTGAGGTTCTCACGTCTGTCTTTCATTCATGATGACCATTCCATTGTTGTCTTTGTCCATTCCATTGTTGTCTTTGTCCATTCCATCTTTGTCTTTGTCCACTCCATCGTTGCCAAGATCAATCGGTCAGATCAAAAATATTAACTGCTTTTAACTATAAGTCAAAACAGGAATCAGAATTATTGGAAAACTGGTTACTCACTGAAAGTATGGCTCAGGCTCACCTTTGAGGTTCTCACATCTGTCTTTCATTCATGATGACCATTCCATTGTTGTCTTTGTCCATTCCATCTTTGTCTTTGTCCATTCCATCTTTGTCTTTGTCCACTCCATCGTTGCCAAGATCAATCGGTCAGATCAAAAATATTAACTGCTTTTAACTATAAGTCAAAACAGGAATCAGAGTTATTGGAAAACTGGTTACTCACTGAAAGTATGGCTCAGGCTCACCTTAGAGTTTCTCACGTCTGTCTTTCATTGATGACCATTCCAAGTACACTTTGTCAAGATCAACTTGTGTCCCTGAAGTCTGGTAAGTGCGGATTCGCATCAGCATATCCAAGTGCTCAGGTTGCAACTTATTACGAACTTTGTTCTTGATGGCATTCATCAGGCTGAAACCTCGTTCACAATCAGCACTTGATGCTTGGAAAGTTGCGCAAATATCCAGCAGACGTGACAGAGTTCCAAACTGTTGGTCTTTCAGTGCAAACTGCACCACATCATCGAATGAGTGCATTGATCCAGACTTGAATTTTTCTGAGATCAGAAATCTGAAGTCACAATATTGTTTCTGTACAGCTGATGTGATGCTGACTTCATCAAAATTATCAAAGAAATGCTGAAATTTTCCAACCAGGGTTGCAATTTCAGTTCTCCCAAAATTAAAAGTGGTCACCTTTGACAGAGCAGCAGTGTCAAATATATTCCAATCTGTCAACTCATTCTCTGGAAAGCGACTTTCAAGATGGAAGCACAAACATTCAATAAATTTCAGTATGGGAGTCATGTTAATGTCTGGGTTGCTTTGCATATAGTCATGAACTTTTTCATTCCAGTGAACTGTTTCGCCTAAATACTGAATGCGAAGCTTGGCTACTCTGGCCCTCACAAACTGAGCAGCTTCAATTGGTGTCAGGTTGCTTCTTTGCAATAGCTTGTTCAATTCAGCCAATTCGCAAACAACATCATCAAACACGATCAGTGCAGCATGAACCTGTGTATTTGTCAACTTTTTGTAGCAATATTTACATGTTGGATCGCTGTATTCTTCTTTACAGTACTCAACCAAAACTGGAATGTTTCTCATTAATGCTTGCAATGCGAAATGTCTGGAAAGCCATCGTACCTCATTCAAAGCTCTGAAGGCTACCGAATCACATTCCATAATGGCTGCTAAATCTATAAATGCTTGTTTCTTCAGAGTGGAGCGGGCGAATATACTGTAGACACTTCGCAGTAAAGTCTCAATGACTTTCATCAATGGGATATCCTTACACGCATCATCAATCCCAAGGTCTTCTCGGTGTGCCACACAGTGCTGTTCTAGCAAATGGGACACATCTCGACGAAGCTGTGCAGCCACGCCATTATTCTTGCCCAGCATCACAGATGCACCATCTGACGTAAGCATGACCATCTTTTGAAGGTCGATGTTGTTCGCAGCATAGAACTCCTTTATGGCTGTTGTGATTGCTGTGCTGTTGCAAGCTGACAACTTTAAAATTCCTATAAACATGGTCTTATAAATTGTGGCATTAGATGGGCGGAATTTAGCATACAAAATCAACATTTTGGTTAATGTTATATCAGTGCTTTCATCGACAATAAGAGTATGGCAACTGGCATTACAAAGTTCATGCAATACTTCCCTCTGAACAACTGCGTTGATGCACTCCACAAATTCAAAGGCATAATTCTTGCTGCGCCAGCTCTCTGGAATGGAAACATACCTTCCTATATGGTCATGTACGTCTTGGACTGATAACATCGACGCATCCATTTTTATGGCCAGCAATACATTGTCAATCAAAACTTTAACTCCATCAGCCCTGGCATTTCTTCGCAGGGAAACTTCTTTTCTCTTCGCTCTGTCTTCTGCACTTTCAGTCAGTAGTCTCTGCAGCCCTCCAGATTTCTGGTACTGTAATTTGGTGACCGAATCCAGGTGAACCTTTTGAATGATGTGACGCTTCAAATAATCAATCTTCCAATCAACCCATTTCTTTCCGGTGGCGAATGGGCAACCTGCACGGGCTTCTTTGCATATCTGGCAAACAATATCTTCATTATTTTCACTATAAGTGAAGATATTGCCCAGTTTTGTCATTTGGTTTTTACTTGAGGTTGGCAGTTTAGTTTCCACCAACTCATTCAGCCACTCAGGCTTAAACTTTAAGCTTTTCTTCGGGAAATTTAGCCCAGCCCCAGTACTACTATCATTAGCTTTGCGCTTCAAGCCTTGTGAAGCACCACTGCCAGAAGCCTTGTCTGCCATTGAATGAGGGGCTTGCAGTCTTGTTGGCGTCGCCACTGATTTTATGCAACCTCTGAGAAAATAAATAAAAAATTAAAAAATCAAGTGATGCACTTACTGAATGCTTATTTGTTTATTTTGCTCAGAAAATCCCCTCCCAGCTGTGTGTAATTTTTTCAATTTATAGATAGATAAGATTAGCCATTTTCTGAGCAAAATAAACAAATAAGCATCATTTTTTTCATTTCATTTTTCATTTCATTACGTTCAGAAATGTTCAGGAAAAAAGTATTCAAAAAAACACTTCCAATAGCTAGAACCAAACTTTTTTACTCCAGGTCTAAAAGCACCAGCATGAATGCAAGTGTAAGTATTTTTGCCCAGCAAAAATTAAACAAGCAAAACACACACACCCCTTAGAAAGAAGAACCCCTCAAATGAGATAAAGTCATGTAATTTCAAGTTTCAGACATGCAGGGAAAATTCTTTTACAATTTTGTTTTGGATCTAAAAGGACCCAAGGACGAGAACAGCAGGGTTAAATATAATTTTTGCATTGTACATTTTCAGGGATGATGATCTGGAAAGTATAACATGGCAATAAAAAATGACACCAACTTTGAAAAGGCGATTAAGGTTCACCTTCTCTAGTCGTCCTGCCTTGAGCACAGAAATAATTTTTCTTTCCCTGCCTTTCTCCCTCTTTCTCTCCCTTTCTCTTCAATGTTTGGAATCTCTCTTGTCCTAGGAAGAAATTGAATACAGAGAAAATTGAAATACATTTAGTCAAATAGCTTGAGCTAGTGCTTTACTTTTTAATTTTGAAGAAAGTCTTACTGATTAACCCTAGAAGACCAGGAAAGGATAAAAGTAATTATTTTATCATTATTTGCTTTTTTAAAAATAATCGCTGCCCCCTCTCCTCTCTCCCTCTTTCCTTTCTATTTTTCTCTCCCCCTGCCTCTATCTCTCCCTTCCTTTTCCCTCTCTCTATCCTACTTTCCCCCTCTCCTTCTTTTCTATCTCATCCTCCCTCTTTCCTTTCTATCTCTCCCTCCCTATTTCCCTCTCCCTTCCTTCCTCTTTCTTTCCCTCTCTCTCCTCTTTCTTTCTCTCTTCCTTCCTGTTTCTTCCTCTTTCTTGCTCTTTCTATCTCCCCCCTTCCCTCCCTCCATGTCCTTCCCTCTCCCTCCTTCCCCCCTCTTTCTCTCTTTTTTGCTTCCTCTCTTTCTCTCCCCCCCTCTCTTGCTGTATCTCTCTCTCTCTCTCTTGCTTTCTCTTTCTCTCTCTCTCTCTCTTTTTCGTACACCAGGCAGCCGCAGCAGCTGGCAGAAGGTGGTCAGCTGTGAGGTGGCTACTCCGCGGCCGCCGCAAGGGAAGCTGGAGCCGGGCAGAGTGCAGCGCAAAACAAGAAGATCCCGCCTTTCGGCGGGATCTTTTCTTCTTATTTTGCCGTGCGCTCCGTCCGGCTGGGGCTTCCCTTGTGGCGGCCGCGTGTGAGCTTTGGGGCCCGGAGCCGGAGGGAGGAAGGGTGGCCGGCGGCAGCGGGAGGGCGGCGGCGGCGGCGGTAGGACGGCGGCACCGGGCAATAGCGGCGGGCGGCCCGAACAGAGGCACCGACGCGGCGTTTGGACATGGAAGCTCGAGCCGGGCGGAGTGCAGCGCAAAAAAAGAAGAAAATGTCAGCTGTGAGGCGCGCCTCCCCCCCGCCTTTCGGCGGGATCTTTTCTTCTTATTTTGCCGTGCGCTCCGTCCGGCTGGGGCTTCCCTTGTGGCGGCCGCGTGTGAGCTTTGGGGCCCGGAGCCGGAGGGAGGAAGGGTGGCCGGCGGCAGCGGGAGGGCGGCGGCGGCGGCGGTAGGACGGCGGCACCGGGCAATAGCGGCGGGCGGCCCGAACAGAGGCACCGACGCGGCGTTTGGACATGGAAGCTCGAGCCGGGCGGAGTGCAGCGCAAAAAAAGAAGAAAATGTCAGCTGTGAGGCGCGCCTCCCCCGCGCCTTTCCGCGGGATCTTTTCTTCTTATTTTGCCGTGCGCTCCGTCCGGCTGGGGCTTCCCTTGTGGCGGCCGCGTGTGAGCTTTGGGGCCCGGAGCCGGAGGGAGGAAGGGTGGCCGGCGGCAGCGGGAGGGCGGCGGCGGCGGCGGTAGGACGGCGGCACCGGGCAATAGCGGCGGGCGGCCCGAACAGAGGCACCGACGCGGCGTTTGGACATGGAAGCTCGAGCCGGGCGGAGTGCAGCGCAAAAAAAGAAGAAAATGTCAGCTGTGAGGCGCGCCTCCCCCGCGCCTTTCCGCGGGATCTTTTCTTCTTATTTTGCCGTGCGCTCCGTCCGGCTGGGGCTTCCCTTGTGGCGGCCGCGTGTGAGCTTTGGGGCCCGGAGCCGGAGGGAGGAAGGGTGGCCGGCGGCAGCGGGAGGGCGGCGGCGGCGGCGGTAGGACGGCGGCACCGGGCAATAGCGGCGGGCGGCCCGAACAGAGGCACCGACGCGGCGTTTGGACATGGAAGCTCGAGCCGGGCGGAGTGCAGCGCAAAAAAAGAAGAAAATGTCAGCTGTGAGGCGCGCCTCCCCCGCGCCTTTCCGCGGGATCTTTTCTTCTTATTTTGCCGTGCGCTCCGTCCGGCTGGGGCTTCCCTTGTGGCGGCCGCGTGTGAGCTTTGGGGCCGGGAGGAAGGGTGCCGCTGCTGCCGGCCAGCCACCCTTCCTCCCTTCGAGCCCCAAAGCTCATACGCGGCCTCCGCAAGGGAAACTCCAGCCAGGCGGAGCGCTGCAGCTGCCGGAAAAGTCGGACTCTCGGAAGGCGCAAGTAAGAGGGCCCCGCGGAAAGGTAACACGCCCGGTCGTCGGCACCCCCCAGGCTTAGAGGCCTAGAACACCCACACCGACGAGGCACCCGGTCGGCGGCAACCTCCCCCCTCCACACACACACCGAGGCTTACAGGCCTAGCGCTGGGCTGCGCCACCAGCCCTCTTACTTTGCTGCGTCACTCGGCAGTCAGCGCGGCAACCCCACACACGCACACCGACGAGGCACCCGATCGGCGGCAAACCCCCCCCCACACACACACACTGAGGCTTAGAGGCCTTGCGCCACCAGCCCTCTTACTTTGCTGCGTCACTCTCGGCAGTCGGCGGGCGGCGGCAACCCCACACACGCACACCAACGAGGCACCCGGTCGGCAGCAACACACACACACACACACCGAGGCTTAGAGGCCTAGCGGTGGGCTGCGCCACCAGCCCTGCCTCACCCGTCTCGGCAATCCGGCGGCAACCCCCACCCCACCGAGGCTTAGAGCCGAGGCCCGATTTTCTTACCTTACCCAACGTCAGCTAAACAACCGTTTGGCTGCCAGAGGGCGGGGAGGAGAAAATCCAGGATTTAAGGGGCGGGGAAGAAAGCGGGCCTGCTGTGATTGGCCACTTTGCACTTTGTTTCCCGCCTTTGCTTAAGGAACTGTTGCTGCCCTATGTTGTAGAGCAGCAACCGTTCTGATTTCAAATTCCAGCACGGAGGTCGGTCCTCTGCGCTAAATTTGAAATTCCCGGGCCGACGAGTAGAAACCTCTGCGCTATAGCGCACTGCGCAGCTTACAGGGAACTATGCTTGTGAGTACAAGAGGATCCTCAAGTCATGCAAAACCTAGGAGGGAAGTGTGACTCATCCCATAACTACTAAGAATTATATTGATACATTGTATATTGATAGATTGTATATCAATCTTGAAAAAAATTAAGCTTATTTTTCCCCATTCAAACCCCTAAAGTTTTCAGGTACTGTTTCAAGCTTTCTATGGTCTCTTTGGCTAGTCTAAGTGGCAATCTACAGCTAAGAATCATCAGCGACAGCTGATCCTGAAAGTTCACATGGATGTTTTCCACAGTGGCTTTACACAAATGGTAAAATTAATGGGAGAAAGCTCTCAGGCAATCAAGCTCTTGAATACTGTTTCCCCATGCCTATAAATTGTAACTGAATCATATAAATTCAGTTCAGGATTGTTTAAAACATTTAAACTTTTTCAACATTTGTTAAAATTATTACTTTGGGAGCAAGAACCTGGTTCCATAGGTATAAATTTATGTCTGTATTGTAGAGAGTTGCCTGCAAATAAAACCATGCTCTGGAACAGTGCAATGCTTTCGATCATGCTGGCACAAGCCCTAAAAATATATTATAGATAAGCACTTTCACTTTATTTGTTGGTCTTAGCTATATACCAGAGATCATTTTTCTGCTTTGAATGAATGATATTAAACCCTAAGCATCCCAATTCCACAATTAAAAGGTGGTTTGTGACATATTTTCTTAATATTTCAATAAGTGTGGAAACAGAATGAGTATCATCAATTTCATAGGCATATAATCAATGCAGGTACTTGGTGAACAGTCTTCCTTTGAGATTTAGCCTACAAGAAGTTGAAGATGCTGTAATTTCCTTGGCAAATATTTGATAAAGATTAGAAATGTTTGGGCAGTGATAACTAACCTCTTTAAAAATCAAACAGAGTTCATTTGTTTTGCATTTAATGCTTAAGCTGCAAAGTAGCTGCTAAATTAGATACAGGATGTAAAGCAGCTGCAAAGAATGGAGATGAAGTTCAAAGAGAAAACATGAGAAAAATACATCTAAGAAGGCCTCTAGAGCTTATGCCATAGCTTCCTACCCGTTTCATAAATAATTATACTTTATTGCAGAATATTCTGTATCAGGAGCTTCTATTTTGGTCCCAGTGCTCTTCAATATTTTCATAAATGATCTAGATGATATGATAGAAAGCAACTCATCAAACGATGCCAAACTGGAGTAATTAGCAAATACTTTAGAAAAGAGTCTTAAGACACAAAAGGCAGACTTGAATACTGGGCCCTGTCCAACAAAATGCAATTTAGCAGTGAGAAAAATAAGAACCATACATAAACACAAGAAAAACCAAATGGACAGGTATAGAATAGGTAGTACCTGGCTCAACAGTAGTATGTCAAGCCAATGCAGAATTTGGAGGGGAATCATCAGCTTGCCATACTACCATTAGAAGGTCTGATGACTATGGAAATCTGGGGAGGGGTGATTTCATGAGGGAGCAGATTTGACCACAACACATTCTTATGAGATGTTCAAGGTCATCCTTTGCCCACCACCTGCCCGGAAGCTAGGAGGAGGAATGGCCACATTGGCAGAACCTGAGTGGGCAATGTGACAAGTTTAAGAGTGGGGAACAAGGTGTGCAAACTTTCAACTGGGTGGAAAATTTTGGAAGCATCAGATTTGGGTTTCTCACTGTGGTGCTAGCATGGCTCCAGTAATAAATTGGAACTTTGAGGAATACTTTGCCTTGGACTCTGATTTAAGTTTGGATGCTATCTGGAACCCTGACACAGTAACTGTGAGAAAAATCAATGTGTTCTAATAGTCCACCAATTATAGTATAAACCAATAGAGTGCGGTAGCTGACAAAAAATGTCAAAGCAGTCCTAGGCTGCATAAACAGAGGAATAGTTTCAAGATCAATGAAATAATAGTACTTTAGGTTACAATGAGATCTCTTTGGAATACACTATCCAGTTCTGGACACCACAATACAAAAAAAAATGTTGAGACCCTAGAAAGAGTACAGAGAAGAGCAACAAAGATGATAAGGGCCTGGAGCTTACTTCATATGCTGAATGATTGAAGGAATTATATATAATTGAGTCGCCTCAAGAAGGGCAACATAGAAATCTAATAAACAAACAAACAAACAAACAAACATACATACATACATACATACATACATACATACATACATACATGAGGACCGAAATGGCGCCGGCGGACTTATCCGCCGGTGCCTTTTGCAGGAGGGCCGGGCAGACAACAGGACACATGGCGTAGCCGCCATGTTGGATCGGCCGAAGTCTCGCGAGATTGCACGAGACTTCGGCCGAGGATCGGGCCAGAATGGCCTGATCGTGATGTGTCCGGGCGGGGCCTGCCAGTCCTATAAAAGGGCGTGCAGGCCCGGGCTCAGCCTTTTCGCCCAGACAGCGTTCAGAGCAGACACTCGGCTGGGTGTCTGCTCCTTTCCGCCATTTTGGGGGCTGCCTCATTGCGGCCGCCATTTTGGTTGCCTCATCGGAGGCCTTTGGAGCAGAGCGGCGTTTGGGTCCGGCGGAAAGGCGGTGGTTGCGGCTGGCTTGCCGTTTCGGCTTTGGAGTCTCCTCCTCAGGAGCGAGGGAGAGCACTTTTCGTCGTCCCCCTCGGGAGCGAGGGGGATTGATCGGCGGGCCAGGGCTCGCTGGAGATTTGAGTCCGGCCGGCCTTTCCCGTGAGCGGGGGAGGTGGTGAAGGCTGTGTGAGCCCCTGCACGGAGGGAGGGCAGGCCCCGGTGGCAGCTTTGCTGCTCCTTCTCGGCTTGCGCCGAGCAGAGGCCATCGGCTTCCCACGTTTGGGGCTTGGGGCCTTTTTTGGCTCTAGCCTCATTGTGTTTAAAAAAGAAGTCAAAAAATAAATAATAAAATAACATATATATTGCACACCATATTGCTTTCATAGATAGTATATACTAGACAAATACCACGTGGGCTGGGAGTGTGGTATATTTTATCACACTAGTGGGCCTTGTGTAGCCCATATGGGCCCCAAGAGGCAAAGGGCCTCGGCCCTGCCGGCCCAGCCGGTAGCTAGGCCTAGGAGGGCAACGAGGCCCTCGGAGCGGGCTAGGGCTAACCTGTAGGGGGCCCCCGTGGTGGGCCCGTTGGTGGGAATGGGGTTGGCTCCACCTGATTCTCAACGGGACATGTCTTCTCTCTCTTGGGCCAGGGTCCTCGAGCGCCTTGATGACCTTGAGCGCTGGAGGTCCGGATCTGGTATGGGGGGTGCCTCCGCGTCGGCGGCCTTGGGGAGAGAGCCGGAGGAAGCAGCGGCCCAGTCGGGGCAGAGGGCCCAGCCTGGGCAGATGGCGGCAGTGCCGGGCCCCGGGATGCCGGGGCTCCCCTGGATGTCTTCAACCCCTTTCGGGGCAGGTGAGGTTGCACCACACATGCCATCTGCGTCCCTTCTCCCTTTGCCTGGTCAGGCCTTTGTCCCGCCGGGTTTTGGGAGTGGGGCTGGTTTCCTGGGGTCACTGGTAGGTACATGTAACCAGGTTTGGTCCCCGCCTGCTACGGCGGTGGTGACAGGCCCCTGGAGCAGCTTACCCGCTGGGGCCTGGGGTGTCGGGAACAGGTGGACGGACCCCACCAGCACCGGCTGTCATGCCTCCGCCACCTTTGGTTCTTCAGGGTTGGGGGTGCTAGGAATGGGGGCCAACACGGTGTGGGACCCGTTCGCTAGTCTGAAGGCAGGGTCTATTCCATGCGGGCTGCCGGCTACTCCCCTGGGGTTCTACCTTCACCCATCGGTGAAGGAAGCTATATGGCGTGGAGAGTATGTGGACCTTTTTCCCCCTCTTAAATCGGGAGGTCCCTAAGCAGGATAAGAGGTAGTCCCAGGGGAAAAGCCTAAGAAACCTAAGGTCAGTAAGTGCTTCAGCTCTTGGCTGTACACTTTTCTGACCTACGCCACTGTAGTGATTCAGAGGCAGCCAACCAGGGCAGAGGCCTTAATTAAATACATAGACCTCATTGCCAGGGCCCACTTTGAGTATAAGGGTACCATATGGAGGCATTATGATAAGGGGTTCAGGATGCGGGTAGCATTTGACCCCATGCTGCCTTGGGACATAGTTGTGCCGGACCTTTGGTTCCAGGCGACTTACATGTCAGGGAAAGAGGGGTGTGACAGGACGGATAGTGGGCACTACATGGAGGTGGAGCCCACAGCTTCTGCCCCTGCCAAGCCTGCCACAGGGGGTGCGGGGAAGGGTACCTCCCCCGCATGTTATGAATTTGCTGCAAAAGGGGCTTGTTTTCATCCCTTTTGTAAGTACAGACATGCGTGCGGGAATTATGGGGGTTCCCATGCCGCTTCTGTGTGCCCCCGCCCCAAGAAAGGGACAGATAAGAAGGGAGGGGGCCCAGCAAAGCAAGCCCCACATGCTGGGGGAAAAGGGGCCCAGCCCAATTGATTTTAAGGCACTCGAGGGTCGGTTGAAGGACTACCACCCTCGATTGGGAGCGGCTGCTCTCTTATTAGGTTTTTCGAGGGATTTAGGATCCCTTTATGGGGGTTAGGAAAGCCTTCATGTCCGACAACCTTAGATCGGTTGTGGGACATGAAGACATCATTAGGGCTAAGATACGGAAGGAGGTGGCTGAGGGCAGGGTCCTTGGGCCCTTCCCGGAGCCGCCCTTCCCGAATCTTAGGGTGTCACCGCTAGGGGTGGTCCCCAAAAAGGCGAGTGGTGAATTTAGGTTGATTTACCACTTGTCTTTTCCTAAAGGGGAGTCAGTGAATGACTTCATTCCTGACGAACTTTGTTCAGTCCGGTACGCATCCTTTGATGCGGCCGTGGCCATGGTTAGGAAGTGTGGGGTTGGAGCCCTTATGGGTAAATGCAACATTAAGTCGGCATTCTGGCTCCTCCCCATTCACCCAGACGACTTCGAACTCTTGGGCTTCCACTTTGAGCGTGGTTTCTATGTGGACAGGGTTTTACCTATGGGTTGCTCTGTCTCATGCTCTCTTTTTGAGAGCTTTAGCACCTTCTTAGAGTGGGCGCTCAGGAGGAACAGTGGTCTGGGTTCGGTCGTTCACTAACTTGATGATTTCTTGATGGCGGGGCCTGCGCGTTCAGAGCGATGTTTTGCTCTGATGCAGGACTTCGAAGCCCTTTGTGCTCAGTTGGGGGTGCTTTTAGCCCCTGAGAAGACCGAGGGCCCTGCCACCAAGATTACCTTCCTTTGTATTGAATTGGACTCAGAGGACCAATCTTCTAGATTGCCCCTAGATAGGTTAGTCAAGATTTGGGGTAAACTTGATCTAGTTTTGGGCTGCAGGAAGGTCACTCTTAGGCAGCTACAGGAATTAGCGGGGATTTTGAATTTTGCCTGCCCGGTCATTGTGCCTGGCCGGGCTTTTTCCCAAAAGTTGTACGGTGCGGTGAAGGGGCTCCGTTTGCCCCATAATCGTACCCGCCTATGTGCTGGGGTCAGGGCTGACCTCTGTGTATGGCGGGAGTTCTTAGAACAGTTTAATGGGTTGTCATTTTGCCGGCACGAGCTTCTTTTGGAAGCTGAGTTGCAGTTATGTTCGGATGCCGCGGGGACTTGTGGCTTTGGGGTTGTGTTAGGGGACCAGTGGTGCTGGTCTGCTTGGCCTCCAGAATGGAGGGCCTCCCCCCTGGTTAAGGACTTGACCTTTTTAGAGCTCTTTCCCCTGGTAGTGGCCTTAGAGCTTTGGGGGGAGCAGTTCAGGGACAAGACTGTGCACTTTTGATGTGACAACCTGGCGGTTGTCCATGTTGTGAATGCCCTGTCCTCTAAGAGTGACAGGGTCATGTGGCTTGTCCGCCATTTTGTGCACAGGTCCTTGTCCCTCAACGCCTTGTTTTTGGCTAGACATGTCCCCGGGTTAGATAAAGGGATTGCTGACGCCTTGTCCCGTGGTCAGTTGTCCAGGTTTTGGACCCTGGCCCCGTGGGCCTGAGCATCACCAGAGGCTTTTCCCGACCACCTTTGGAGCCTGGGAGGGCTCCCGAGCAGTGGAGAGAAGAGGCCTGTAGGGCTATGTCCCTCTCAGTGGCTCCAGGCACCCTGAGGGCTTATCAGCATGTAGGTAAGGAGTTTGGGGATTTCAGGCAGGATAGGGGTTACCCCCATAGTTGGCCTGCCCCAGTGGAGCACCTGGCAGAATTTTGTGTCCAGCTTAGGCAGCGTGGCCTTTCAGTTAGGACAATTAGGTCCAAGTTAGCCGGCCTTGCCTTTCTGTCCAAGGCGGGGGGGGGGGGGGTTTGGGGACCTTTCTGGTGACTTCCGCATTCGGAAGATGTTGGAGGGCTGGGCGAGGGAGCGACAGGGGACCCCTTCTGACACTTGTCAGGCCCTGACGGTGGAGCAGCTGTCGCTTATTAATCAAGCTTTGGACAGTCTGTGTGCCTCTCTGTACGAGGCCCGTCTTTTTAGGGCAGTAACTTGTGTAATGTTTTTCGGGGCCCTGCGGGTCAGCGAGGCTATGGCCTCCGCGCAGGCTGACATGTCGCTCCGTGCCTTCCAGTTTTCTGATCTGGCCTTTAGGCAGGGGGGTGTCTCCTTGCTGGTGAGACACTCCAAGACAGATCAGCTGCACAGAGAGGTTAGGTTAGAGCTTAACGCGGCCACCACCCAGTCTGTGTGCCCGGTGGCTGCTCTCCAGCACTTTTGTAGCTTAAGGGGGTCGGGACAAGGGTACCTGTTTAAACACCAGGACGGTACGCCTTTGACCCATTATCAATTCTGGGTTTTAGTGTCCAGGGCCATGTCCAAGGTGGGCATTGATCCCGCCGGCTATGGAATGCATTTGTTCCGTATTGGCGCCACCACTAGCACGGCACTTTCTGGTTTCCCAGCCCAGCGGATTCAGGAGATCGGCCGCTGGCAGTCAGCGGCATATTTGGGTTATGTCAGGCCTGCTGAGGATCTAGGTCAGGGTCTTAGTCCGGGTAACCTCTCTGTGTCCTCTGTGTCCTCTTCTAGGTAGCCATGCCAATACGAGGCCGACGGCGTTGCTGTGCGGCCATAGTATGATTTTTTGGGCCGGCCGTTCAGCAGCCAGAAGCACCGTGGGGACCCAGCTGTCATTGGGGTGTTGGGTCAATATCATTTGGATGGGGAGAAGAGGTATGCGGTGGGAGGGTCTCCTGCTGACGTTGCTGGGAGGGCAGCATCCCAGGGCTGTGCCCAGATGTACTGGGAGGGCGGCTTCTCATGGCTGAGCCCAGGTTGGACTGGGAGGGTGGCATCCCATTGCTGCGCCCAGATGGCTGGTCTTGCACCTCAGTGGCAACGACCTGTGCCTGCTTGGCGGTCTGCCCCTGATTTGCCAGGCCTGTGAAAACCTGCGGAGGCTTCGTGCTGTGTGGCCTACCACGCAAGTGGTTTGGTTGGAGATCCTCCCGAGGATCACTTGACCTTAGGGCCATTCACCGGGTTAGACGGAGAGTCAATAAGGCCCTGGGTAAAATAGTTAGTTACTTTAATTATGCTAATTTAATTAAATAAATTATGCAAATTTATTTTAATAAAAATGACCCAGTTTAAATCCAGCTCTTGTGTCCGTGTCGTTACTCTGTCTCTTCTGCAATAGATCTACCCTAATCTCCCTTAATTTTCAAATTCAGCAAAAACATGTTACACATACAGAATTTAGTGTGTTGGCTATGAATAAATTAATTAACTGCCTTGGAAATGGCCCTGGGTTGGGCCGAGAGGCAAAGGGAAGCATTGAACTCCTCCCATAATTGGGTATACCAGGGTGATTCAACAGAAAAAACATATAACCCTTCCCTGATGCAAAGCTGAAGGGACTGGATACTGTTGCCTAGAGGTTAATTATCTGCCTTAGAAGGCAAAGGATGCTAGTTCAAATCCCAGTGAGGGTATGGCTAGCTTATGAGGCCAGAACAAGGTGGAAATAGATCTATCCTAGTCTCCCTTAATTTTTAAATTCAGCAAATACATGTTACACACACACACACACACACACACACACACAGTTCTGAATTTGGGGTTATTCCCCATGTAATATTTTGAGTGTCTTTGTGACATTTTGGTGAAATCTCATTTGCCATTATCAGGCTGAAGTTATTGGTTTTGTGCTGCACTGAATATGGTTTGTTTGCAACTGCCATTTGTTCTTTATAAATAGTGGTGGGGTGGAGTCCTGGTTCAAATGTCGCAAGTAGATTGGGTAGCTGTGTTTTAATGATTTGATTGGTTGGTGAATTCACATTTAGTTAGATGATTGACATGGTGGAGTTATGATTGTGATTTTTTTTTTTTTTTTTTTTTGTGGTTAGGGCTGGCTTCCAATTTCTCGTAGGCGGGATGTGTAATCACGTTTATTCATATTGAGGGGGAATTTTTATATTTCTATGTCTTCCATGATTATTCTTTTGTATAGGTGTTCTGTTTTGGAGATTAATTTAGTTTTTTCGAAGTCAATTTCGAAAGGCCTTTTGTGTTGAGGAGAGGCTTCCATTTAGCCACTCTGCCATAAAGCCCAGATGGGTGAAGGGCTTGTAACAAGTCCCAGTCAATAATCTGACAGGATCAATTGAATTTCAGAACAGGCTTTAAACATATAATGACATGTGTTATAGTGGTCAGATCTGATGCAATTTAAATGTAGATATGCAAATTCACCCATTCAACACTGACACTTGACAATCAAATTAAGAGCTGAATGCAAATATATATTCAAATTGAAAATTGAATATTCTAACTCTGTACAACTTAGCTTTCATTCACAGAAGTCAGCCAAGATGAATAGTGGCAAGCCCCTGGGTGAGACTTTTCCTTTGAATTTATAAAGGTTGTGGAAGTATTACAGATGTTCTTTGTCATATTTGGCTTGCAGGAAGCTTTAATTTCCTTGCCACCCAAGCTGCTATTGATATCAGCCATTGATTCAGGGGAAAAACAGCTTATCTTGAAGAAAAGAAAAAGAAAAAATTGAAAATCTTTAACTTTCTGGTTTTACTAAACCACGCATGCAAATAGTTTCTCATAATAATGTTAAAAATAATGATAAGCTTAAAGATGTTGTACTATCTTCTGATAACAAACCTCCAAGATGGGTTGGATTACTATAAAACAGTGCCTCTAACCTTTCTTGCCTAACTCTCAGAATGATATAATAGCTAAAGGTATAGAGAGCCACTTAAATCCAGCAGCAGCAAATAAAATATATTCATGTATTTATTGCCTGGTGTAGACTGGGCTGAAAAGATCCAAATAATCCACTTATTTAATTAAGGATGAAATCAGAATGTAATTCAATTCTTATTATCTTGAAGTCCCTGCATTTGAAATACCACCATTCATTACAGCATTTACCATTAAATGAGGTTTGAAAAATTATCTATTATCTTTGAGAAATTATCCAATATGATGAAGTTTGTGGAGGAAAAATTTTAAAAAAGTTTTTTTCAATCTCTCTAAGAAGGTTCTTAGCAGGGGTGGGTTCCAAAAAATTTATTACCACTCTGTGGGCGTGGATTAATTTTGCAGGCATTGCTCAATTTAGTGGGAGTGGCTTGATGATTGTGTGACCAGGCAGGAGTGGCTTGATAGTCTTGTGACTGGGTAGAAATGTGGCCAACTTGTTGGCACTCAAATCAAGGGTTTACAGTGATGGACTGCCAAACTTTTACGGCCATACTGTGGATGTGGCTTATTTTGTGGGTGTGGCTTGAAAGTCATGTGACCACTTAGGAGTGGCTTGTCAGCTAGGTAACCAGGTGGGGGTGGCTTGACAATCATGTGACCAGAGAGTGGTGGCTTAAAGGTCATGTGACTGGGTACTGGGTTGGAGTGGCTTACCGACCAAAATAAGTTTTCAAATAGGTGCTTGGACTCTTTTTCAATTGATTAAGTCAAATTATTTGAATAGATACAAAAAGGACAAATGATGGACAGTATTATTTGTTGAGGAACACAGTAAAATTTTAAGGTTTAGTACTGAATCCATAGGTTCAATATGACAACATATTAGGCAAGTAGCAGCAGCCCATTACTGGGGTTAGGGTGCCTGGCCTCTTCGTGCCTCAAAGGTCTCAACAAGATATAATTTTCCTATCTATTTACTACTACTGAACATCCAAAATGTACTATTTAATCCTACGTATATATGCCATATGTGTACGTACATACTACACACAGGCATACAAATATATATATTATCTACTACATATATTGTATGTGTATGTACACACACACACACACACACACACCTTTTCTAAAACTATACACATTCAACTTCACTTATTGCCTTAGGAAAAACACACCGAATCCACTTTCTGCCACACATTTAACCATAACTTCTGTGCATGATTACATTACACATACCTTAAGATGTATATTAGAACATTACACATGGCTTTAGATGTTAGAGCCAGGAGATGTCATGGATTGAATAAAATGTGGTGAAACATAACAACACAGCAATCAAAATGTTGGACTCAATTGTCACAAATCAAGGACTATCTTTGCCTTCCTCTGCATGGAAGCCTTGTCCCAGTACACTCCTACTGTCTAGCAATTTTCCTCTCTTCCTTACACTTCCAGACAATGTAAGGTATTCATTCTCTTTCTCTTTCTCTTTCTCTTTCTCTTTCTCTTTCTCTTTCTCTTTCTCTTTCTCTTTCTCTTTCTCTTTCTCTTTCTCTTTCTCTTTCTCTTTCTCTTTCTCTTTCTCTTTCTCTTTCTCTTTCTCTTTCTCTTTCTCTTTCCTCTTCCTTCCTTCCTTCCTTCCTTCATCCCTCCCTCCCTCCCTTCTTTCTATCTTTCTTTCTTTCTTTCTTTCTTTCTCCCTTTCGCTTTTTTCTTTTTCTTCTTTCCTCTCCCTCACCCTCCCTCCATCTCTCTCTCTCTCTCTCTCTGCCTCTCTCTCTCTCAGTCACACACACACACACACAAAACACACACCCCTACATGTTCTGGGCACAGAAGTTGTTACAGAAGTTTTCATTTCTCTCTATAATGCACCTGATACTAATCAATACCTTATCTCTCCACTACTTAAAACCTATACATATTTACTTGGCAGTAAGGCTACTCTCTTTCAGTGGGATTTATTCCTAATTAATACATAATTATGGTTGCAGGCAGGCAGCTAGCTCCATTATTTAAGTAAAATTTCAACATTAACAAAATTTATACCTAACAACAGAATATAAGAGCAAAAAATCATAGCAGAAGTACTACTGATTTTAACCAGACATTAAGACTCATTAATTTGGAATATTAGTATGGCTTGCACTGAACCTTGACAGTACTTGTTTTCCTTACAAACTATCTCAACATTGTTTCCTTTAAATCTTACTTTTGTTTCGCACCAATTGCTTCAGACCAAGAGCTCTGATTTTAGGGAAAGATAGGGGAGGGGGGCTTTGGAAATAAAAGCACTGCAAGAAAGAAGGGGAAAGGATTGCTCTGGATTCTCCAAGCCTTCTCTGAGCCGGGAAGCCCTTTTCATTCTCATTCTTCCCAATCCCTTCCCTTCCCACTCCCAGATCCTTCTTCCCCCCTATAAAGCCCTACATGGCATATCTCCAAGACCTCCTTCTGCCGCATGAATCCCAGTGACCGGTGAGGTCCCACAGAGTCGGTCTCCTTAAGGTCCCGTTGACCAAACAATGTCAGCTGGTGAGACCAAGGGGAAGAGCCTTCTCTGTGGGGGGGCCGGCCCTCTGGAATCAGCTCCCCCCAGAGATTCGTACTGCCCCCACCCTCCTCGTCTTCCGAAAAAGTTTAAAAACTCATCTTTGCCGCCAGGCCTGGGGTCCCTTAGATCTTCCCCCCTAACTGATGAATGCTTTAGTTTGACTGTTGAATGAATGATATTGATAGTTTTTAATTAGAATTTTAAGATTGTTTTTTAAGGTATAAATTGGATTTTTTATCATTGTTTCCTGTTTTCTGTACATGCTGTGAACCGCCCCGAGTCCTCGGAGAAGGGTGGCATACAAATCCAATTAAATCTAAATCTAATCTTCCCTCCCTCATTTCCTTCTGCTTCCAGGGTGAGAGGAAAGCCAAATAAAAACGGGAAGGAGGCAATGACATAAAATGGTGTATGGCTACAAAGCAGGAGAAGGGCATTTTAAGCCACTTTCTGGGACTAAAAATTTGAGGTGACCCAAGCAGGGGTGGGCTCTAATTTACCTCACTGCTGGTTTGCTTCTTCAAGATGGCAACTGCATGCATAGTTACAGAAAATCACTTCTGCACATGCTCAGAAGAAAAATAAAATTAAAAATAATATTAAACAATAATAATAATAATAATAATAATAAAAGACAAAAACAAGATAGTGTCCACATGAAAAGTGCCAGAAACTCAGCTTCTTCACATGCTCAGAAGAGGAGAAAAATAAAATAAAATCCAAAAAATGTGATTTTTTAAAAAAATAAAAGATGGTGGACTGATACATGGTTTGGTGATTTCATTGTGACATCATCAGCAGGTCATTACTGGTTCAGGCAAACCAGTCCAAACTGGAAGAAATCCTTCCCTGCTTCTTAGAGATTTTTTTCCCCAATATTGCTTATTCCTAGGGACCAATGGGTGTATTTAAAAAATGAGACAGAAAAAAAATCAAGCATACATACAGCAGGTTTCATCTCTTCAAAGGTAGTCTCATAACCTTATGTTGAAAATATTGAGATGTATTCATTGCAGACTAAATCCCATACTCACTTTCACTGTTGATAGAAACATAGAAACATAGAAGACTGACAGCAGAAAAAGACCTCATGATCCATCTAGTCTGCCCTTATACTATTTTTTGTATTTTATCTTAGGATGGATATATGTTTATCCCAGGCATATTTAAATTCAGTTACTGTACTGTGGATTTACCAACCACGTCTGCTGGAAGTTTGTTCCAAGGATCTACTACTCTTTCAGTGAAATAATATTTCCTCACGTTGCTTTTGATCTTTCCCCCAACTAACTTCAGATTGTGTCCCCTTGTTCTTGTGTTCACTTTCCCATTAAAAACACTTACCTCCTGAACCTTATTTAACCCTTTAACATATTTAAATGTTTCGATCATGTCCCCCCTTTTCCTTCTGTCCTCCAGACTATACAGATTGAGTTCATTAAGTCTTTCCTGATACGTTTTATGCTTAAGACCTTCCACCATTCATGTAGCCCTTCTTTATACCCGTTCAATTTTGTCAATATCTTTTTGTAGGTGAGGTCTCCAGAACTGAAAACAGTATTCCAAATGTGGTCTCACCAGCGCTCTATAAAGTGGGTCACAATCTCCCTCTTCCTGCTTGTTATACCTCTAGCTATGCAGCCAACCATCCTACTTGCTTTTCCTACCGCCCGACCACACTGTTCACTCATTTTGAGACTGTCAGAAATCACTACTCCTAAATCCTTTTCTTCTGAAGTTTTTGCTAACACAGAACTGCCAATACAATACTCAGATTCAGGATTCCTTTTCCCAAAGTGCATTACTTTACATTTGGAAACATTAAACTGCAGTTTCCATTGCTTTGACCATTTATCTAGTTAAGATAAATCATTCACCATATTACAGACACCTCCAGGAATATCAATCCTATTGCACACTTTAGAATCATCGGAAAATAGGCAAACCTTCCCTAGCAAACCTTCCCCTATGTCACTCACAAACATATTAAAAAGAATAGGACCCAGAACAGATCCTTGTGGCACACCGCTTGTAACCTGTCTCTGCTCAGAATACTCGCCATTAACAACAACTCTCTGATGTCTTCGCTTCAGCCAGCTGCAAATCCACTGAACTATCCAGGGATTAAGTCCAATCTTCACTAATTTATCTATCAGCTCTTTATGTGGAACCGTATCAAAGTATTTGCTGAAGTCCAGAAAGGCAATATCCATGGCGCCACCTTCATCCAACACCTTTGTGACATAGTCAAAGAAATCAATGAGATTAGTCTGACATGATTTGCCTTCAGTAAAGCCATGTTGATTTGAGTCCAATAAGTTATTGTTTTTTAGGTGCTGATTTATCCTCTTTTCGAGTAGAGTCTCCATCATTTTAACTACAACTGATGTCAAGCTAACTGGCCTGTAGTTACCAGCTTCTTCTCTACTGCCCTTCTTGTGGATAGGCACAACACTGGCCATTCTCCAATCCTAGTTGTGTAATGAAATTACCTAGTTGTGTAATGAAATATTTGCAAACCAGCAAGCTCAGAGAGCATTCTACTGAGGATTCCACAGTATTAATTATAGTGAAGTACACTGTTACAACCATAAGATCTCTATACCTGAATGGGATACAGATATTTTATTTACAAAATGTAGTTATAATTAAATCCAATGGACTTTGGAGGCATATGTAAGAGGACTCCACTGGACACCTTTGGCAGAAACAATAGTCTTCAGGAGGTTTGTTTTTTTTAAAAAAAATTCAAGACTGTGATTGCAACAACATTATAAAAGTCCTTCATTTGTTTTTGTAAATGTGTCAAACTATGTACGCCTTTGTACATATGTTAGACACATGTGTTAGACAGTTACAAAAAAAGAGAAAATAAAATAAGAAATTGGAAACTTTAATTCCACAATCACACTTGCCATCTGGTCTTTTCTGGCCTTCCATCACACATGTTCTTGGGTCAGATGCTCACCGCCATACTATAGACATGTTGCATGTTGAAACTTAGATACACCATTTTATTTAACCAGTTATAACTAAGGATGATATGGACACATACATTCTCTTGAGATACTGTCAAAGGGACATTGCCATACAGCATATTTAATTCTTATGCAGCCTCTATACACTCAAAGGCAGAGTTACTACCCATGGGATTGGCACAATAGGATGTCTCGGCTGATTTCTTTAAAATCAAAGCTTATTGTAGTGCTGTAGCTTCTCAGGCACGCTTCCTTGATCTTGTTCAGTACATTGTCAGCATGTGTGAATGTAAGACAAAGTCATTAAAGTATCAGTTACCAAAGAGCTATCTGACCTGCTGCTTTTGACATTTTTTCTCCATTTATAAATCAAAAGCTTTCTTTTTCTCGGTTTCATCTTTTCAGTTTTTCAGAAGCTGTCTAACTGCCACTGAAGTCCTGCAGGAAAAAAGCTTTCTCCATGAAACAGTGCAGTAACTGTCCTGTGAGATGACTGCAAAAATCCCCTGGGATTGCATTTGAAAACTACAAAATACAGAAAATGCTCTTTATGCTTTACTAGCCATATGTTCCTAAATACTCTCTTTTGTCTTTTGTAAACTGTCACAATTCCATCTATGTCAAAACTCTGAAAGAATTCTGCTAAGTGGAGAAAAATATATTTCTTTTGGGGATTCCTATCCTTCTAAATACATTTCCTTTATTTATAGCTCTAAATACACCTATATCAAAATTGCATGACAATGCGGAGTAGCACTTAGAATAATATCACCAGCAAATTCCCAAGTTGGGCCAAGACAAATGGCATAACTTCCACATGACATTTGCATTTCCTCCACAAAGCTTTTTGTCTGAATGATTTAAAAAGCAAAACTAAACACAGATAATGCTTCTTTTTTGAAGTTATTTCATTAAATAAGGAATGGAAAAACTCTGATTTTGTTTACCTATGCACCAGAATGAAAGAATCAAACTCTTTCATACTAAAAATGTAGAGAAGGCAAAGATGGCCACTTTTTTAAACATTTCTGATTCAAAAGAATGAAAACTAGCATAAAAATAAAAATTGGATTAGAAACATATTTCTTACACATATTCTAATTCTAGTTCAATTTTCAGCATGCTGTCAGTACTTAGGCAAATTATTAGCAGACTGTAGCATAAATATCTTGAATGCAAAGGTGTTGTGGTTAGCTCTAGCCCAGCTCCTGCCCCAAGGACTGTGGATGTGGGAGAGACATCCACATGCTGCAGGCCTGTTTTGCCCCCAGTGGAATCTGCTGATGAAGGCTCCTCTGACCAAGAAGACATGAGTGACAGGGAGGAGGAGAGTGTGGCAGACAGCTCAGAAGGAGATCAATTATCGAGCTCCTCCTTGGATTCAGAACAAGAGTTAATGATACAGCCACGGATGCGGAGAGCGATGCATAGGCAACAACAACTGAGATATTATTATCAGAGAAAATGAAGCCACCTGTGGTTGGGTGGGGCTGTGATAATTAGTGAGGCTGCTATAAAGAGCAGCCTGTGGGTTTGGCCATTGGGGAGGATTATCTGATCGTTGTGTTTCGTGACTGCTTTACTGACTTTGACCTTTTGTGTGCTGATTTTTCCCCGCTTTGAAACTAAACCAGAGCAAAGTGTGTTTCACTTTGTGAAAGAAGAAAGACTGTGAATTGCCTCACAGCTGCAAGCTAAGTATCACAGAACTGATAAGGGACTTGTACAAAGTACCAGTTTGTTTGGAGACCAGTGCTCTTTGCTATACCAAAAGAGGGCTTGGTTTTAGTGAATTTTCATTATAAAGAACATTGTTTTGAATTTTCAAACGTGTGTGTGTGTGAAATTTGTACCTGTGAATTTTTGGGAGGAGAGCCCGACAGAACAGAAAAGTATAGAAAATTCTTTTTTACAGGAGAAGAAATGGAGAAATGGTATGTCTACAGAGAGTGAGACAGCTGACTTGACTACTACTAAGAACTCATTGATTCCTTATCGAACTGACATGAAGCTTCAAGTGGGATACTGTCTAGTTTATTTGTAAGATTAACATTCCTGCTGTTAATCACTTGGATAAAAAGATAGAGAAAATCCTCCACAAAATATATTTCTTTTGGGGATTCCTATCCCTCTAAATACACTTCCTTTACTTATAGCTCTAAATACACCTATATCAAAATTGCATGACAATGCCGAGTAGTACTTAGAATAATATCACCAGCAAATTCCCAAGTTGGGTGGGTTGTGTATATGCTAGAATATGGTGGAAACAGGTGTAGGATAAGCTTAACATAACAGGGCTTTTAATAGATATAAATGCAAAATTATTCATTGAAGCAACAAAAATCAAATGTAGAGGCATTGGGCAGTGAATACCAAGCAGGTATAGTAAACTATATGTGTGAAAAGGATATTGAAACTGTAGCTAAATGCAAGTTGAACATGAATCTGCAGTATGATGTGGCTGACAAAAAGACCAATGTGCTGTTAAAATGTATAATAATGATTTCCAAATACAGTAACTGGAAGTAATAAGTAAGCGGTCAGGGTTCCAAGTAATACCTCCAATGAAAGTTTCAAGTTTCAAGTTTAATCAGATTTGTATGCCGCCCCTCTCCGCAGACTCGGGGCGGCTCACAGCAATAGCAATACAATGTAAGACAAATCCAATATTTAAATTACTTTAAAAAACACCACAAATTAAAACCAATCATACACACTAGCGTACCATGCATAAATTTTATAAGCCTAGGGGGAAGGAACATGTCAATTCCCCCATGCCTGACGACAGAGGTGGATTTTAAGGAGCTTACGAAAGGCTAGGAGGGTGGGGGCAACTCTGATATCTGGGGGGAGTTGGTTCCAAAGGGTCGGGGCCGCCACAGAGAAGGCTCTTCCCCTGGACCCCACCAAACTACATTGTTTAGTTGACGGGACCCGGAGAAGGCCAACTCTGTGGGACCTAACTGGTCGCTGGGATTTGTGCGGCAGAAGGCGGTCCCGGAGATATTCTGGTCCAGTGCCATGAAGGGCTTTATAGGTCATAACCAACACTTTGAATTGTGACCGGAAACTGATCGGCAACCAATGCAGACTGCGGAGTGTTGGTGTGACATGGGCAAATTTAGGAAAGCCCATGATAGCTCTCGCAGCTGCATTCTGCACAATCTGAAGTTTCCGAACACTTTTCAAAAGTAGCCCCATGTAGAGAGCATTACAGTAGTCGAGCCTCGAGGTGATGAGGGCATGAGTGACTGTGAGCAGTGACTCCCGGTCCAAATAGGGCCGCAACTGGTGCACCAGGCGAACCTGGGCAAATGCCCCCCTCGCCACAGCTGAAAGATGTTTCTCTAATGTGAGCTGTGGATCGAGGAGGACGGCCAAGTTGCGAACCCTCTCTGAGGGGGTTAGTGACTCCCCCCCAGGGTGATGGACGGACAGATGGAATTGTCCTTGGGAGGCAAAACCCACAGCCACTCCGTCTTATCCGGGTTGAGCTTGAGTCTGTTGACACCCATCCAGACCCCAACAGCCTCCAGGCACCGGCACATCACTTCCACTGCTTCGCCGACTGGACAAGGGGTGGAGATGTAAAGCTGGGTATCATCTGCATACTGATGATACCTCACCCCATGCCCTTGGATGATCTCACCCAGCGGTTTCATGTAGATATTAAATAGTAGGGGGGAGAGGACCGACCATTGAGGCACCCCACAAGGGAGTAACCTAGAGGCCAACCTCTGACCCCCCACTAACACCGACTGCGACCGACCAGAGAGAACCACTGAAGGACAGTGCCTCCCACTCCCAACCCCTCCAGCCGGCGCAGAAGGATACCATGGTCGATGGTATCGAAAGCTGCTGAGAGGTCAAGAAGCACCAGGACAGAGGATAAACCCCTGTCCCGGGCCCACCAGCGATCATCCATCAGCGCGACCAAAGCAGTTTCCGTGCTGTAGCCGGGCCTGAATCCTGACTGCTGAGGACCTAGATAATCGGCTTCTTCCAAGGACCACTGGAGCTGGAGCGCCACCACCTTCTCAACAACCTTCCCCATAAAGGGAAGGTTGGAGACTGGTCGATAGTTGTTGAGAATGGCTGGGTCCAGGGAAGGCCTCTTGAGGAGGGGGCGCACAAGTGCCTCCTTGTAGGGATCTGGGAAGGACCCCCTCCCCAAAGAAGCATTGACAATCTCCTGGACCCAGCTCCGTGTCACCTCCCTGCTGGCCGAAACCAGCCAGGAGGGACACGGATCCAGTAAGCAGGTGGAGGAACTCACAGCTCCCATGGCCTTGTCCACTTTATCAGGTGTCACCAGATCAAACTCTTCCCAGACAGGTGGACAAGTATGTGCCCCAGTCACCTCAACTGACTCGTTGTCAGTCGACTCTGTATTCCAATTGGAGTCGAGGTCTGCTCGGATCCGAGCGATTTTATCAGCGAAAAACGTGTTAAAATCCTCGGCACTACTCTGCAAGGGCTCCCCAACTCCCCCCTGATTAAGAAGGGAGCGGGTCACCCTAAACAGAGCGGCCAGGCGGGATTCTGCTGATGCAATCAAGGCGGAATGATACGCGCATCTTGCCGCCTTGAGCGCCACTTTGTAAGTCTTAACATGTGCTCTTACAAGTGTTCGATCGGATTCGGACTTACTCTTCCTCCACCGCTTCTCTAGACGTCTCTTCTGGCGTTTCAACTCCCGAAGCTCCTCGTTGAACCATGGAGCTCTACGGGGTCTAGTGCCGGGGAGAGGTCGCAACGGCACAATTCGGCCAAGAGCCTCCGCTGCAGCCTTGTTCCAGGCCTCAGCCAGAGACTCTGCCGAATTGTGTATGAGTGTATCTGGAATAACCCCAAGCGCCTTCTGAAAGCCCTCTGGATCCATCAGGCATCTGGGGCGGAACAGCTTAATCGGTTCCGCCTCCCTGCGGGGAAGGATTGGAGCCAGGAAGTCAAGCCACAGTAGAAAATGATCTGACCATGACAAAGGCAACACTTCTAAGCCCCTTAGTCTCAGACCATTACTCAGTTGCTCAGAGAGGAATACCATGTCGGGTGCATGCCCCCCCTCGTGAGTCGGACTCTGTACTACTTGGGTCAGGTCCATGGCTGTCATGGTGGCCATGAACTCCTGTGCCAATCCAGAGGTTTCACCGAAAGAAGACTCCAAGGCTAGAAGTTAGTCAAAGTTCCATTTTATTAGAGATGTCATATTGGCACAACTAGGAAAACTCGAATCTGAAAGCTTCTGGGCTCCCCCTCCCAAAAAAGAAAGTCAAAATCCCTTCCCCTGGACCCACAAGTTCATCACATGTTTAAATTCAGTGATGGCCTCCTATGGATACAGTCAGGTATGCAGAAGGGAAAAACTAGAAAAAAGTTCTATGTCTTTTAATATATGTGCATGCACATATATGCTGCATGTCCATGCACACATAAAACTCTGTCCTAATTTGGCCACTCAAAACAAATATTTAAAATTTACAATCAAACAGTCAAAAGTGTTGTGGTTCGCTCTGGCCCAGCTCCTGCCCCAAGGACTGTGGATGTGGGGGAGACATCCATATGCTGCAGGCCTGTTTTGCCCCTGGTGGAATCTGCTGATGAAGGCTTCTCTGACCAAGAAGACATGAGTGACAGGGAGGAGGAGAGTGTGGCAGACAGCTCAGAAGGAGATCAATTATCTAGCTCCTCCTTGGATTCAGAACAAGAGTTAATGATACAGCCACGCATGTGGAGAGCGATGCATAGGCAACAACAACTGAGAGATTATTATCAAAGAAAATGAGGCCACCTGTGGTTGGGTGGGGCTGTGGTAATTAGTGAGGCTGCTATATTATTTGATTCTATATGACATACTGTATGTGAGGTTCAGGGAATTTCTTGGGAATAAAAATTGTGATAAAAATATTTTCCAACAAAAGAGGAAACTCAGACAAACCACAAGTAACAAGTCTTACTTTGAGATTTAGAGATTTATTACATGAGGAATTGAGATCAAGGAAAAGCCATTATTAAAGATACAACTTACATCAACAACTCATTGCAATGAGGTCCAAGGACAATATCTAAATCCAGAAAGGAGCAGCTACAATCAATGGTCCAGATTTGGGACCCGTCCTTATCTTTTATACCTTTTTTCCCCTTACAGTCACCAGCAACATATATTTTTAATTCTTAATTTAATTCATTTTAACTCATTTCCTTGTCCTTTTTTCATTCAGACTGTAAGATCAGCATCCAGATTTGTCAATTCAGCACATATTCATGTGTACATATGAAAATCTCATATTCTTCCTCTTTCCAGTTCTTTTTCTATCTTTATATTGTGGTTCCTTAATTAAAAATACTACTAAAAGTATCCATTTGGCAATATGCAGATTACAAATAAAGCTTCATTTTTGCACAACCATTCTTAATCAGATTATTAATACATATCAATTGTGTTTGAGACCCATTATCTCCTCCTGACCTGATGTTTGGAGACCCCAAGGTGGGCTTCTAACAAAATGTTGGTGTCGGCCCTGGAGGCCATCTTTCCCTTTGGATCTTTAGGGCTGCCACATTTAGTCCACAGGTCTGCTGTGGAAAAATGGGAAGGGCGAATTGCATAGAGTGGGCAGTCAAGGACGTTCAGCCTGCGCCTGGAGAGGTGTAATTGGGAAACATATGCAGTTGGGACAGTAGATTGATTGGACGATGTGATGGACATGTGGGTGCAGGGGAGGGGACTTTGACTTTCCTTTGGATGGGGAAAAACCTGGAGGCTTTCATCTTGGGTTTTCCCAGATGTGCCAATATGACATCTCTAATAAAATGGAACTTTGAAGGAATGTCTGCCTCAAAGTCTTATTCATTTGGGGGGTGTTACTTGGAACCCTGACAGTTTGTTTACAGAGTATTATTTTATCATTTATTTTTAGTTAAAATAATTTAAAAGAATATAAAGAACGGAGATTGGGCAAAGTAGTTTGTTGGTACATCACTACCCATGTATATTGCTTTGGTTGCTTTTTTTTTATTTTGAAAATAAATTTATTGAATATATACAATAAAAACAAAATACAGAAAGACAAAAGGGATATGCATACTGTACATTTTAACATTTACAATCTACTTATGTAGTAATTGGGGAGTGGGAGAAGGTTAGGGGGTTGTGAAGGGAGGGAAGTAGATATAGAAGGAAGGGGGATAGGAAAAAGGGGCAGAGAGGGAGGGGGGATAAAGAGGCGAAAACCAGCGTTAGAGCTGGGTCTTTCATGATTTGCGGCCTGTAGTTTGAGCTCGTAGTTGGTCTGTTTTACCCTAAGGTTTTATCGATATGTTTTGAATGTAATTTTTAGTGCCAATATGTATAATTGATTTAGGGGTTTATATATTGCTTTGGTTGCTTATATAGTAGAGTTGCTTATATAGTGGGGTAATAGTTTATTTTCATTTATTTAGGAAAAGTAACAATGCCTAAGCTCTTTCACAGTCATAAATGGTAACAAAATTAACATAGTTTACAGTAATTCCCAAATAAATCTATCTTGGACAATACTTAGATTCAATTTGCTTGAATTCTTTACCCTGAAGTTCATTTTGTTTTTCTTGATCCTATTCATTCCTATTGTTCTTTTTATCTCCTACTGTGTTAATCAGTGATCTCCTTATTTAAATTAATTACATTTTTTCCTGCATAAAACAATATGTGCCTTCTTTCCTTAGCAATCCAAATAAGCGTGGAAGACATTTTGACGTGAAAGAAAGTGTTCATAAAAACTGTCCCTCCTTGTTCAATATTGCCTTAATTAGAATCAGGTACCATGGAAAAGGATTTAAAGGTTGACCCAATGGCATGCAACTATATGGCTACATTCTAATAGAAA
The DNA here is from genome assembly GCF_031021105.1 of Erythrolamprus reginae. NCBI lineage: Eukaryota > Metazoa > Chordata > Lepidosauria > Squamata > Dipsadidae > Erythrolamprus > Erythrolamprus reginae. The sequence continues at coordinate 61,021,842 of NC_091950.1, forward strand.
AAGCTTTAACAAAATTACATGCTGAATTGCTCACTTCATAATTTGCTTGGGTTGTTTAAAAACAAACCATATAAACTTCAAAGAGAGGAAATTTGGCATAGCCAGCAAAAACAATCAGGGATAGAGAAGTGACATGAAAAAGCTGGTACAAAAGTAAAAGATGCCTAAAAGATATACTGTATATCCATTTTGGCAAGATTTTACTATATTGTATTCAGTCTTTTTTTTACTACTTCCCCAAAATAAATAGTGGAATAGAAATAGTTCTAAGTTGTCATAATCAAGATAGATATTATCATACCTTTGCCTGATTCTAGTAAACAGGGTTTTTACTCACTTCAGAGCAGTGAAGGGCTACCAACATTTTTACTTCCACACTGTGGGCGTGGCTTATGCAGGACGCCCTGCATTTTCTTTCAACATCTTTCAGTGCAAATTGGGTGCTCTGGGGAGGAGCTCCATTTCCACTACCCCACTGCAAACCCCCCTCACCCGGTCCGGGCAGTAGCCTACCACTGCTTCAGGGTATATATCAATGCCTTCTAAATTTAGCATTTTTATAATGTTTAACTCTCAACTTCAACTCAGAATTCTCCAGCCAGCTGATCACTGGGGAATTGTGGGAAATGAATTCTACACATCTCAAAGGTGGCAATTTCAAAAGACACTGATGGTTATTGTAAAAAGGATTAAATTAAAAGGATGGGAAATGATATAATGGACCAGAGCTGAAGAAAAGGGCTATAAAAATTAGAGATGCTATTACTGTTATTACTATTATGAATAAATTCAGGAAGTCTGTCAGTTTATTCAGATGCTTTTGGATTTATCACTTCTGTGTTGTACTAAAATAATTAATATTGTTGATCACCCCTGAAAATTCATATGAAATGCCTCCAATTTCTTTTTCTCTTCATAGGGAAAACATAAGCAAAAAAAAAGGCTTGTTCAATAAAATTAGCCAACTGAGAAATTGAAGTTAATATCTTATTATTAGAAAGATTCAACAAATCTAAAATAAAGGCACAAAGAAAGAAAGAAAATTCTTGGTTATTCCTTTCCATGTAAGGTCACATTTTTATTTTAAAAAATTGTACAAAGCAGAAAATTGTTCAGTTCCCTGTTTCTTTTGTTAAGCCATCAGTAAATATGCACATACAATTGACCTGCCAATTCAAATGGGATCCTTTCCCCCCATTTCTACCACTGTGCTTTTGATATTACCACGTACTTCTTTCCAGTATAGACATTGGGAAGGGAGAAATTGAAGAGCCACCCAATCTTTTGCTGAGAAGATATTTCTATCAAGTACCACTTTTTTTTCCAATTCTTTTGCCAAGATTGCTGAAGAGGAATTAAATTTAAAAAAAATTAGATTTAGATTTAATTGGATTTGTATGCCGCCCTTCTCCGAGGACTCGAGGCAGCTCACAGCATGTACAGAAAAACAAGAAACAATAATAACAATCCAATTAATACATTAAAAAGCAATCTTGAAAATTCTAATTAAAAAACTATCAATATCATTCAACAATCTATCATTCATTCAACACTCAAACTGAAGCATTCATTGGTCAGGTGGGAAAATTTAAGGAACCCCAGGCCTGGCGGCAAAGATGAGTTTTTAAACTCTTTCAGAAGGCGAGGAGGGTGGGGGCAGTACGAATCTTTGGGAGGAGCTGATTCCAGAGGGCCAGATCCCTCACAGAGAAGACTCTTCCCTTAGGTCCCACCAACCGACATTGTTTGGTCGATGGGACCCTAAGGAGACCAACTCTGTAGGACCACACCGGTCACTGGGATTCGTGCAGCAGAAGGCGGTCTCAGATATATTTGTTGCTTAGGAGTTGAACTGTGCGACAGTTTGTTGTTCTGTGGGGTTGGTAGTTTTCTTGCAGATATTTCATTATCAAACTAGGTAACATCATTGGTGGTAGAGGGACTGACGATGCTACTTAATTTGATAATGAAACATCTATAGGCAGACCACCAAGTTCAGAGACTACCAAGGGCCACAGAATAAAATATGTTGCCTATGAGCTTTTTTTAAAGGACTTTTGCTAATTTTTATTATTTCTGTCTTCCAATGGAATATGCCTTTTAGATAATGTTTGTAATCTCAAAACTAATGTCTTGATGTATGCTTTTTTTCCCTTTCGTTCCCCTTTCCATCAGTTTCCTTTTCCTTTCTACTGTATTTGTAGATGGTTTTCTCAGTTTCATGTCATTTAAGCAAGTATCTGATCACAAAACGTTAAAAAAGAGCCATCCCTGAATAGATTGCCTTGAAATACCAGTCACAAAACCAGACAGAATTTTAAAAGAAAAACATGGAAGAAGGCAGTAGTTACACACTTTCATAGTGTTGCCAAGATGACTAACTGAACATGTCCCCCAAATCACCAGGAGTCAAATTAAGTTCAAGCAAGACCATACATTTATGTGTACTTTAGAATGATAACCCTGAGAATGCCAAATGTAATAAGCTTTGTTAGCTACTTTGGGAAATGAATTTTGGCTGAAGAGGGGAAAAAAAACCAATCCAGATGCAAATAAAATAATGTTAATGAATTGCAGGAAGGAAAGCCCCAAAGGCAATTTCCTTCATTCCCTGTTAATCATCTTTCTTACATCATCTGATTGGTTACTGTTTTATTAAGTATCCATTGAAAGAAAATAAAATGGAATTTATCTGTGCAATGGAATCTACACCAATAATGCAGACGGTAAGGTGAAGAGATTTTATAGTAAGCATCCTTTTCCTCATGCTTATAAATTATATTAGTATCATGCATCTTTTCCCCTTCCTACTTATATAAGTTAAAATTCTTGGTTTTCAGTGCCTTGGATTAAGATAGATATATGATTCATAGTAAATACAGTGGTACCTCATGATACGAACCCCTCGCCATACGAACAATCCGAGATACGAACCTGGGGTTTGGAAATTTTTGCCTCTTCTTACGAACTTTTTCCGTCTTACGAACCCGCCGCCACCGCCGAGAAGACCCGTCGCCCGGCTGTCGCTTTTTGAAGCAGCTGGGGGGCTTCTCAGCGTCCTCATGAACCCAAACGGCAAACCCAAACTTCCGGGTTTGGCGTTTGGGAGGTTGCCGAGAAGCCCCCCAGCTGTTTCAAAAGATGACAGCCGGGTGGCGGGGCTTCTCGGCGGTCTTCCAAATGCCAAACCCAGAAGTTTGGCAAAAGTTTGGGTTCGGTGAGAAGCCCCCTGGCTGTTTCAAAAGGTGACAGCCGGGCAGCGGGGCTTCTCAGCAGCCTCCTGAACCCAAACCTTTGCTGAACATCCGGGGTCAGCATTCGGGAGGCCGCCGAGAAGCCCCGCCTGGCTGTCACCTTTTGAAACAGCCGGGGGGCTTCTCAGCATCCTCCTGAACCCAAACGCCAAACCCGAACTTCCGGCTTCAGCATTCGGGAGGCCGCCGAGAAACCCCCTGGCTGTTTCAAAAGACGACAGTTGGGTGGTGGGGCTTCTCGGCGGCCTCCCGAATGCCGAACCCAGAAGTTTGGCAAAGGTTTGGGTTCAGGAGGCCGCTGAGAAGCCCCGCTGCCCAGCTGTCACCTTTTGAAACAGCCAGGGGGCTTCTCAGCATCCTCCTGAACCTGAACGCCAAACCCAAACTTCCGGGTTTGGTATTTGGGAGGCCGCCAAGAAGCCCCCCGGCTATTTTAAAAGGTGACAGCCGGGCGGCGGGGCTTCTTGGTGGCCACCCGAACCCGAACTTTTGCCAAACTTCCGGGTTCGGCATTGGGAGAACGCTGAGAAGCGCCCGGCTGTTTCAAAAGGTGACAGCCGGGCAGCGGTATTTTTTTGCATTTTTTTTTCATTGTACGGCTTAATTCATTTTACATTGTTTCCTATGGGAAACAATGTTTCGTCTTACGAATTTTTCACCTTACGAACCTCCCCCGGGAACCAATTAGGTTTGTAAGATGAGGTATTACTGTAGTTCTTTTTGCTATTTAGCATATGTTTTTAGCTGTAAAATAAATGTGCCAAAAAACTTACGGTTACTTTAAAAAGGGAGTATGAATGATAAGACTCAGAAGGTTCTTGACATCATATTCATTAATATCTCCTGAACAAAGGGAGGATAGGATGGTACAATACAGGAATATCCTTAGCTTCATGTTATGCTAGGCACTAAAAAGTGTTGTGGTTAGCTCTGGCCCAGCTCCTGCTCCAAGGACTGAGGAGGTGGAGGTGGTGAAAACATCAACATATCATAGGCCTGTTTTGCTGCCGACAGAGTCAGACAGTAAATTGTCCTCTGCAGAAGGAAGTGACGGTGAGATGGAGGAGGGGGGCTTGGAAGACAGCCCAGGAAGAAGTCAATCTTCTGGTGTGCCTTTCGTCCCCTGTCCAATTGTCTTTTCTTTCTTTCACCTATCATATATCCTCTCCTCTAAGTTCATTTTTACCCTTATTACCACATGGACAAATGAATAAATAAATAAAATAAATAAATAAATCATCCTTATCTTCCTTAATTTCGGATGAAGAAATAATGATAGACCCATGCATGCGTACAGCTATGCATAGGAGTGAACAGCTTCAAAAATATTATAGGAGATAATTGAGTCCACCTGTGGTTGGGTGGGGTTCAAGTAATTAGGGCTGCTGTTAAATTGGCAGCATGCTGGCCTCACAGTGTGGAGATTATCTGACCATACTGGTTTGGATCATGACTTGCTGTTTCAGGACCTTTTTCAAGACTTTGAAACCAAGGCAAAGCAAAGCATGTGTGTTTCAACTCGTGGAAGAAGGAAGGCTGTGACGTTTCCTCACAGCTGCTAGCTAAGTACTTAAGGACTGTTTAAGGGATTTTTAAAGCCTACAAGTTTGTTTTGGGAAAAGTACTCTTTGCAATACAAAAAGGGTGCTTTGTTTCTTTTGAACTTTGTGATAAAAAACATTGTTTTTGAATTTTCAAGTGTGTGTGTGTGTGTGTGTGTGTGTGTCTGAAATTTTTACCCTTGAATTTTCGGGACGCTCATACCATAGAGCCCTGCTGAACAAAATAGTATGTAGTTTATTGTATAAATGTTGAACCTCTGTTCAAAGAAAAACTTCAGTATTGATATGGAATCTCAGAAAGCATACACACACATTTCTGACCAGCAGAAGAGATATATGGTGACATTTTCCCTATATATGAGGGTTATTCTTCCAAAGTGCTGAAATCAGTGGGTATTTGGCCTACACAATTTAATTGAACAGAAAAATTCAGTCTTCATTCATGACGATTCTTTATGTGATATTTTACTTGCAACATTTTTAAAACTAGTTAACTCTTGGTCTGTAAATGACTGGCTATCTCCATGCCTAAGACAAAATTAGAAGTAATAGCCTTCAGTTTTTAGCTGTATATCTTTAATCACTGCCCCAAAGTATTTCTTTCTGATTTCATTCCCTGTTCTCAGCATTTCAAGGCTTCATTCCAAATAGTATACTATGCAAATAGCATAACTCTAAAGCACAAAATATGACAGGGTGCCAAGGAAGGAAGAATATAAAATAGTCAAAATGCTGATATTACAAATGTACAATGCTAATGCAGGTGTGTGTAGGAGAGCTGGTACAAGACAAAGACTTTGCGGAAATCTAAATCACAAATTTGCTTGTTGTTTTAAAAAGTCATACTTGTCGTTTCTTTACAGGACAAAGAATGAGTTGTTTCACGGTTTTCAATATCACATGCCAAGAAGGCTATGCCTGAAGATCTGCAATTAAAAATAAAATTGCCATTATAAAGACAGTCCTGGCTACTGTTGCAGGATCACTGTGGCTCATAGAAAATATAAGTCAATGATGGTGAATCTATGGCATGCATGTCAGAAGTGGCATGCAGAGATATCTCTCTGCCCGGAGCCTTCGGAGAGGGGCGGTATACAAGTCTAATAAATTATTATTAAATAAATTATTATGTGAGCTATCACCCATTGTTCTTCTGGGTTCTTGAAGAGCAGCCGCTTGGTGTGCCATCTGGTCTTCAGTTTCTGCCACGCATGTGCACTGGGCTGCTTCTCTTCCGGTTTCCGGCACGTACATGCACACCAGCCAGCTGGTCTTCACATGTGCATGCATGCCAGAAACCAGAAGACCATGTGGCTAGTGCACATAAGCATGCCAGAAAACCCAAAGAGCAGCCACCTGGTACCCATGCACATCATGCAGCTCCTCTTCTGGTTTCTGGGATGTGCACATATGCTCCCGTTTCAGCAGTCAGTACAGAAAAGGTTCACCAATGCTGATATAAGTTATCTCAGACTTTGTCCTCCTTTCTTTAGCCAGAGAGCCAATCCAACATGCCTTTATTACAACCATCTAAGAAGGGTTTGGCAAAAGAGAGTCTGCGTAGAGGGGCGGCATACAAATCTAAATAATAAATAAATAAATAAAATAAATCTCCTTCTGCCCAATAATTCAGCAGTTTTGCAGATAAATATTAGGGTTAATCAACTCTCTTACAAGAAAGGATCTGGCATTGTCTTCAGTGTGTGTGTGTGTGTATGTGTATATGTTTGTGTGTGTGTGTGTGTGAGAGAGAGAGAGAGAGAGAGAGAGAGATTGACACAACTATTTGAGAGAAAAACCTTAGAGATAAAATCTATATATCACCTGAAAATGTCTGCCAGAAAATGAAAACAACAGTTTAGAATAAGAACAAAATTTAAAAGCTAGTGCTATGAAATACATTTCTTGTATTTCTCTGATGTTTGTCATGTTTAATCCATAGAGGACAAAGTCACAATGCCAATAAATTTCATCCAGTTATGTCAAGAAATGAAGTATTACATCCACACCTTTAATACATAAGCTTTTGATCTCCAAACCCAGGAAATACTTAATAATAGAATTGATCCAGATTATATGAAAGAATATCTCGTCTTATCCTTTCTACTGCTTATGTTTGTTAAAACCTAACACTTTCACCATGTTGAGGTTCAATTCTTTGGGAAGACTGATATGAGAAAATGGAGAGGATTTTAGAGATTGCACTGAGATTTTACTGCATGTCATTTGGTTGGCCATAGCAGTATTTCAACAATTGTGCAAGCACCTGGTCATTCCAGCACAAAGTTAATTTTTAAATAGTATCTTCTCATTTAACATGTTGTAAAAACATTGTGATTATTCTAATTTTTATGATTTCTAAAAGGGAAATTTTATTTTACACTGTTGCCCATCCAGTTTAAGTGATGTAAATCAACTGGAAGAATAAGACAGATTTAACAGATTGAAGTTCCTCATCTTGCAGTCTTTTTATGAGAGACAACTGTATAGAGCAGTTGTGTATGATCTGTTATCCTTTCATTGTTTGGAGAGGAATTGCAAAGAGCTAGCCTATATAACCCAGAGTCAGCTATAAATTACCATTTCTCCCCACTCCCTGAAACCTTGCACATGCAGGGCCACCATCAGGAATTTTGGGGCCCCATACAGCCTAAGTGTCTGGGGCCTCCCCCCGCCATTTTAAAACTATTTTAAGTCGCCAAGCCACTCCATCCCCCGGGGATCATTTCCCGCTTCACGCCAAGCGAGGCGGTCCCATAGGCCAGTGTTTCCCAACCTTGGCAACTTGAAGATATCTGGACTTTAACTCCCAGAATTCCCCAGCCAGCGAGGAGCTGGAAAGGACGGGGGGAGAGAAAAAATAGGGTACCATCAGTCGGGCGGGTGTCTTGAGGGGGCACTCCCATCTGGAAGGAATGGAAGAAAGGCGAGGGCGAGCTATGAAGGAAGGAGGGAGGGTGGAAGGAAGGAAGGAAGGAAGGAAGGAAGGAAGGAAGGAAGGAAAGGTAAAAGGGGCGATCAAGAGAGGAATGGGTGAATGAATGGACGGAGGGTGGGAAGGAAGGAAGGAAAGAGGGAAGGGACAGGAACAGAGGAAGGGTGCAAAGAAAGCAAGGAAAGGTGTGAAAGAAGGGAGTAAGGGAGGAAAGAAGGGAGGAAGAAGGAAAGCAAGAAATGGAGGGAGAGAAAGAAAGAAAGAAAGAAAGAAAGAAAGAAAGGGGGAAGGGACAGAACAGAGGAAGGAAGCAAGGAAACTTATGAAAGGGGAGAGTAAGAAAGGAAGGATTGAAGGAAGGAAGGGAGGGAGGGAAGAAGGTAGGAAGGAGAAAGAAAAGAAGAAATAGAGGAAGGGAAGGTAAAAGAGAGAAAGAAAAAGAGCAAGAAAGAAAGAAAAAGAGAGAAAGAAAGAGAATGAAAGAGAAATAAAAATAGAGAGGGGGAATGAAAGAAATGGAAGGAGGGAAGGAAGGAGAGAAAGCAAGAGAAAGAAAGAAAGAGAAAGAAAAAAGAATGAAAGAGCAAGAGAGAAAGAGAGAAAGCATAAATGAGAAGCTGAGAGCTGGCAGGCCAGGAGCCTCGCGTGTGCTGTTGGAAGGGGGCTTGGTGGTCCTGGGAGATGGTGAACATTGTTCCTTCTTCCCTCCCAGCACAGAGGGGTGGCTTCCTCCTGCAAGGAGAGCTCTGCTCACCAACCTCTCCCAACTTCTTCCACAAATAGGTTTCAGATGAGAAGCCTCACCTGGGTTCCCAGAGCTCCTTAGAAACAGAACTTCCCAGCAGCGGGGGGGGGGAGGCAGCATCAAGAAGGGCTCCACACGGCACTGGAAGGGCTCACCTTGCGCCGCGCCACCCCGGTTCCCCGCTGCACCTCCCCAGTGCAAAGCGCAGGACTGCCGCCTCCCCCTCGCCCCAGGATCTCACGCTTGCAGCTTCGGGCAGGGGGCTTGCGGGGGGGGGCGGCATACGGTTGCTTGGAAGCGGAACCTCGGAGCAACTCAACCGCCTTGCTTCCGCCGGAGAAACACCAAAGCGAGAGCTGGCAAGCGGGGGGGAACGGGGACTGCCTTCCGCGGGAGTTCGGGGGTTTGGGACGTGCAGGGGCTGGCAGGCAGGGAGGGAGGGAGGCGCCAGCATCGGACGGGTCGGATGGAGGTGTCGGACGGGCAGCGCTTTCACCTTGGCATTGCGCTGCGCGGGAAGGGCGGCGCCTTCCCTAACCACGCCTCCGCCTGGGTTGGCAGCCGGGCCGTCGAGAGGGGCATCTGGAGCGCTCCAGGAAAGGCTCTGAGCCGCTAACGCTCCTCCGGCGCCACTCCACCTCCTAAACCTGCGTGGTGGAGGCGTCCCCCGGCCCAGCACTTCCGGAGGCTGAAAGGCGCGGCTCTCTTCGGGGTTGGGGAGTTTTTGGCAGGCGCCGGGGCCCGGGCCCCCCCAATTTTACAATTTGCCCGGGCCCGGGACAGCAGTCCCAGTAATACCCGTCTATCGGCGGCCCTGTGCACATGTATCCTATTCTATGAAAGCTAAGATCCCTATTCTAAGGGGAATTTTAGGCAACACATTGTTGCTCACATTTGACCAACTTTAGCCATTGTACTAATAGAGTTTCTTTCTCCTCCCTCCTTGGAAGTTTCATCAAATGAGGAACAAGATGAGGAGGACACCCCAAGGGAAACCTCTTTCTAGATTTATTAGAAGATGAGGCTACTACTTCAGAACTCCCACCATCACCAACTCTTTTTCCACCCAACTTGTTCATGTCTCTTCTCTTTAAAGCTCAAGAGGCTGTGGGTTTTAAACCCCCCCCCCCAGAACTGCTTCTGCTGAAGCTAAGGCTGACCCACTTTTTCTAGAATCCAAGCAGAAACTGGATGTAGTCCCTGCCCCACAGCTCTTTCTGGAGGCTGTGCAACAACACTGGACCATTCCAGCTGTGGGTCCCGCACCTTCTTCCAGAGACAAATGCTTCTTCAATGTTGCTTCCAGCCTCGCTGATCTCCTGGCAGTTACTCTGTACACATCCTATATGATGTAGTTCATTATTAGAGCTATGCAAAGCAATAAAAAGTGTGCTTAATACAATAATACAAATTACTGTACAAGCCTTAAAACAGCTGTATCATTGGCCAGGTGTGGAAGCAATGGTGAAATCCATTTTTCTTTACTACTGGTTTTTGTGCACATGACTTGGCGGATCTGGTGAGGCTTGGTGGGTGTGCCAGGGGAAATCTCCATTCCCATTCTAGTCCAGGAGAAGGATACTACAAAATCCCCATTCTCTCCCCACTCCTGGGGGAAGGATATTGCAAAATCTCCATTCCTACCCCACTCTGGGGCCAGCCAAAGGTGGTATTTGCCGGTTCTCCAAACTACTCAAAATTTCCGCTATCAATTATCTGAACTACTCAAAATTTCTGCTACCAATTCTCTAGAATCTGTCAGAACCTGTTGGATTTCAACCCTGTGTGAAGCATTCATATTTATGTCTGTAGCCACTACTTAGATTACAATCTCAGTAGAAGCATTATCAGAATGGTCTCAAATAAATATCTGTTCAGATATAGACTTAAAAATGTATTAGCATATGTTTTCTTATATGCAAATATCTAAAAGACTCCTGACATTCTATGTAGCAGATGCATATCAATGAAACCTAAAAATAGTGTTGAATGTTAATAGCCTGTCATTCATAGTTTCTTTTCATTTTTGACTGCCTTTCACCATTTTCATTTTATTTTTAGATTACTTGTAAACAGGTAAAATTAACTTAAAATATCATGTTTAGTTGCTATTAATTATTCAGTTGGAGCAAAATTTTCCTAGCTCAATTTATTCACTTTAATTAGTTTTACTATTGCATGAACTAAATTGAGAATGTGATTTGCAATGAATTAAAAATTTTCATTTTTGAAATTTGCCATTATCACTAATTTACTTGACTTCCTCTATTTGATTTTTTGCAGAGTGAGTTCAGCAATGATAAGCTACATATGTTCTTTTTTTATTTGAAACACACTAATTTTTCTTTTTTTAATTGCATGGTTAGAAACAGGAGGCTCCTTAATAACTACGTTCAAATAATAATGATTAAATAATCACATATTGGAAAGTGAAATCCAGAGGCATTCTCCATGTGTCAAAGCTTGTTCCTGTACTGTTCACTGAAGATCTATTTGAATGGATTACATTCATATGTTTTACATCTTTGAAAATAATTTCAAAAAGCATACAATGAAGCCAAGGCATTACATCAGAAGTCACCCTAGGGTGCAAAACACAGTCCTATCATATGTTAATATGACTACTCATGGCTCTTCATTAATTTTGGGGATCTATTCTAACTCTAAATTGCCTTGTGGTTGACCCCACTCAATAATATTTTGAAGCAGTGGTTTTCATCTCAGAGTTATTTCAAAGGAAGTCTTTTTGAAAGTATTCCTTTCTTTTATGGAAAGCAGATGCAGTCTCTAGGAATCAGTCCATTTATCTCATGTGCAAGATTCATCTGCTTCCAAAAGGTCAGCTCTAATGTTATAACAATGCTACAGGTTGAAATGTTTGGAGGCTTGGGACACGTGCCTTCCTTTGCCATGCATAACTCATTTGATCTTCGGTAATGGTTTCCTTGAAATCGGTTTATATGTTTCCACATTTCCTTTGAATACTCAGTTTCTCTTATCTCAGTCATTATCATCAATCATTATCATCTCCAAAGTTTATTTCAAAATTGCAAAGTATTCACGTTAGAAATAGGAATAAAATATAAAGTGGTTAAAGATCAGAACATAGTACTGGTAACAATTGTATTGGAAACATAACAGTGATTCTTTTTTTAAAAAAAAGTCTAGAAGTTTTTAATTTTTATGCTCTGTGTATGTATCTATGTGCCTGTTGCTCTGTTTGCATGCTATTATTTTCAATGTTGCTTTCAATTAGTAGATGCATAGATTCAAAAGGGGTCATTTAGATCATTGACTCAAAGCCCAACTCCATGCAAGAAGCAAAATTATAGAATAATAGGTAACTATCAAACACCTGCTGGAACACATATATCACCACACCAGACAATTGATTCCACTGTCAACAGTTCTTCCCATTACAAAGGTTTTTCTAAATTTCAATTGGAATCTGCCATTCTGTAATTATTTTATTGTTCCATGTCTTACACTTCAGGGTAATAAATAAGATATCTTTACCTTCTTACAATTCTATGATAGATTGACATATGTAGTGAATAAATCCTTTAAACAGTGGCATCACCAGGGGGCATAGCAATATCAATAGTATTTAGACTTATATATTGCTTCACAGGGCTTTGCAGCCCTCTCTAAGTGGTTTACAGAGAGTAAGCACATTGCCCCCAACAATCTAGGTCCTCATTTTACCAACTTTGTGCAACAGAAGTTGGGAAACAGGCTGTTCCTGGCCTCCAGAGGGCCTCCATGGGCTGGGGAAAACTGTTTTCGCCCCTCCCAGGCATTGAATTATGAGTGTGGGCACAATAGCATGTGCCCACACTCTTTCAGCACCCAAGGAAAAAAAAGGTTCGCCATCACTGGGCTAAGGCCACTGCCTTACAAGGCAGAGGCTGCAGGTTCAAATCCTAATAAAATTTTACTAACTTTTCAGGTGTTTAATGAGAAGGAAAGATAAGTATAGAAGAACATGGATTGGAGAGATTCACATAGAAATGAAGATCACGCAAGAAAGAGTTAACCAGATTAACAAGCTGATCTCATTTTTTCTTTCTTTCTCTCTTAGCAAATCCGTATGAGCAAATTCTAGAAGAAGAATGAGATGCTAGTAGTGCCTCTAAATATTCTATTAGCATTTTGCAGAGTTGATAAACTTCATTGCCCTATATCAGAGAGTTGTCACTCCATTTATCTCAATGTCGTCAGTTTTGCTCCTATATGGGAGACCTGCCATAATGTTTGAAGCTTTATATAGGCAGAAGCACCACAAAATTAATTCATGTGTGAATTTCCTTCAAAACTTTCTGAAGCAACTCAAAGGCATCTAATCTGAGTCAGTACTCTGAAGTTCTTTGAAAAGGTGATTCAATTATATCTCTTCAAATCAAATCACCAAGTGGAGGCTTCACATAGCACTATAGCGCAAATGCCATTATTTTGAATGCAAATTTTCCTCTTCTTTCCAGTTTATCTTCTTTTTTCTGTCTCCTGAATAACTAAGTTTTTTGTTAACTTTGATAGTTGAGGTGGACAATAACTATTTTCAATCATTTCTCATTGCTATTTAAGACAATCAAAGACATTCAAAAATGTCCTACACTTTTCACAATAGAAAGAGAAATTCTAGTTAGCATAGCTTCTTACTTTCAATGACAAATATTTTATGTCCCCATTAAATACTTTATTCCAAAATTTTATTTTATTGATTTAATCTTCTTATATATGTGCCCATCTCACATATGCCTTTCAAGGTGGCTTAAAATAAAAAAAATGCATACAATGCATATAATAATTAAAAAATTCAGTGGTATTTTATGAATCATCCATCAGCAAAGCAAGCTATGGGTCTGTCACACAGCCATGGCCTAAGGCACAAAACAAAGAGGCTGGTCTGATCTCAAATTATGTTTTAAAGAGTGGCCACCTTGACTGAAAAGACTTTCCTTCTTGGCTTCACACACCGAGTACACCTATAGCAGGTGTCCCCAACCATTTGGACCTCAGGGACAATAAAGGTCATACTTTTAAATCCCGCAGACCACTAGGGATGGGCGAACCCAACGGTGTTTGGGTTCGGCAAGTTCGGACGAACTTTACGCAAAATTCGGCCAAACCAAACCCGAACTCGAACCCGAACGGGGAATCCCTCCCATGAAGAGATTCCAGGGGTGGAGCTTTGACGTCACCGGCAGGTTGCTAAGGACGCCAAGGTGATCACTTCCTGGATTCCATGGAATCCAGGAAATGATCACCTTGGCGTCCTTAGCAACATGCTAGTGACGTCAAACCTCCAAACTCTGAACACGACCCCGAACTTTGCCCGAAGTTTGAAAAAATTTCGGGTTCTTGTTCGGCATGCCGAACACCACAAATTTCAGTACACACCCAAATTGTGCGGGTTCGGTTTGCCCAGCACTACAGACCACCAAATTCATAATTTTAAGTCTTGCAGACCACTAATATGATTTTTAAAAAATAAATACATTTGTAAAATAATGATCAGAAAACCACCATTTTATTAATATGAAATGCACCTATTTAATATAACAAAATCATAAATGCTTATTTAGTATAACAAAATCATAAATGCTTATTTAATCATAACAAAATCTTCAAAGGTTTTTTAATTGTAACAAAATTATTAAAAGTAATGTAATTATTACAAAATAATTGAAGCTTATTTGACTGTGGCTTGCTGATGTTGTTGGGAAAGTTAGTCCCATATTCCAGAGCTGTAGCTGTAGTCCCTTCCCTCCTCTCCCTTTTTTACTTTCCTTTCTCCTTTTCCTTTTCTTTCCTTTTCTTTCCTTTTCTTTTCTTTTCCTCTTCCTGGACTGGATAAATTGTTCTCAGCCATATATGACCCCCGGGCTAAGATTTCTCCACAAACCATCAAAATTTTCTTATGGACCACAGGTTGGTGACCTGTAATCTATAGAACCCTTTCAAATTTACCACCATATTATAATAGGAAAATTATGTGTATAGGGAATTATCAAAATCATCCTGTGCCCCATTCATTTGTTACAGTCTAGCATTATTGTAGTTGTTAGTTGTGAAGTCATGTCTGACCCATCATGATCCCATGGACAAAGTTCCTCCAGGCCTTCTTGTTCTCTACTATCCCCCAGTGTCCAGGGAAGCTCACACTGACTGCTTCAGTGAATCCATCCAACTACCTTATTCTCTGGTGCCTCCTTCTTTTGCCCTCAATTGTTCCCAGCATTAGTTTTGTGGTCTGTCAGTGGCCTTTGCAGCTGGCAGCAGAGTCAAAGAGTGAGGAGGCTGGGGAGGAACTTGTGCCAGGCCTGGAATCTGGAGAAGGCTTGGTGCCACAGGCAGGGATTCAGCCAGGGCCATTGGGGAGGTCTATCCTGCCCCCAGAACCTCCAGAGGCTGACATGAGTGAGGAACAACAGGAGGAACCTGTTCTCAATGCATACATGCACAGAACAGCCAAAAGGCAAGAAGAGTTCCAGAGAAGGACCACTTGGAGGTAAGGCTTCAGGATAATTGGTCTCTCCCATACGCTATATAAGTTGAAAGTCTGAAAGGGTTCCATACAGGAAGCAATTCAGTTTATTCAGAGATGTTGTCAGTGCAACTCAAGACTCAAATAGTTTGGTTTCTGTTTGAACTTGCCATTTTTTTCTGAAAATTGATCTTTGGCAGTTTGGCAAAGAAGAGTAAGGTTTGTGTTTATGTTATTTGCTTTTCATTGAAAAGACTTTGGTCAGGCTTGTTTTACCTTGTTTGGACTTTGGACGACTGCTAATGAACTTAATTAGATGCTGTTACAATAAAAGAGGTTTGTGAGACACCATATGTGCCATTTTATTTCATCAGGAAGCCTAGGTCAAAACAATTAGGCTCTTTTCCATTGAGTCCTTCCTTCTCATTAGGTGGCCACAGTATTTGAGTTTCATCTTCAAAATCTGTTCTTCTAAACCAGTGTTTTTCAACCAGTGTGCCGTGGCACACTAGTGTGCCGTGAGACATGGTAAAGTGTGCCGCGAAGCTCAGAGAGAGAAAGAAAACAAGAGAGAGAGAAAGAGAGAGGGAGAGAAAGAAAGAGTAAGAGGGAGAGAAAGAAAACAAGAGAGAGAGAAAGAAAGAGCAAGAGAGAGAGAGAAAGAAAGAAAGGAAGGAAGGAAGGAAGGAAGCAAAAGAGAGAAAAAGAAAGAGAACAAGAGAGAAAGAAAGCAAGCAAGAGAGAGAGAAAGAAAGCAAGAGAGAGCAAGAGAGAGAGAGAGAAAGAGAGGGAGGGAAGGTGGGAGAGAGAAAGACATAGAGGGAGGTAGGGAGGGAGAGAGAAAGAGAGCAAAAAAGAGAAAGAAGGAAAAGAGAAAGAAAGAGGGGTGGAGAGAGAGAGAAAAAAAAGAGGAAGGGAGAGAAAGAGGGAGGGAGAGAGAAATAGAGCGAAAGGGAGGAAGAGAGAGAGAGAGAATTTTTTTTATCCAAACTTATTTTAGCCGCCCCCCTCCCTCAGTGTGCCCCATGGTTTTGTAAATGTAAAAAATGTGCCTCGGCTCAAAAAAGGTTGAAAATCGCTGTTCTAAACTGATTTGACCACCTTGCGATCCAAAGGACTCACAGGAATCTTCTGCAGCACTATAGTTCAAAGGTCTCAATTCTTTGATGCTCAGCCTTCCTTAGGGTCCAACTTTCACAGCCATACATTGCTGCTGGGAAAACCATAACTTTTACTATGCACTTTTGTTGGCAGAGTGGCGTCTCTGCTTTTTAGTATGCTGTCTAGATTTGCCATAACTTTCCTGCCCAGGGGAAAGCATATTTTAATTTCTTGGCTGTAGTCCCCATCTGTAGTAATCTTAGAGCCCAGGAAAATAAACTCTGTCACTACTGCCATTTCTTCCCAATCTATTTGCCAGGAATTGAGAGGACTGGATGCCATGATCTTAGTTTTCTTGAGTTTTAAGCCAAAAGAACAGCTGGCAGATTAAACAACCAGCTGGAGTTGTGATGGGGCTGCAGAGAAAACCGGCTTCCAGCTCTGCCGCCAGCATAGCGCGCAATCTCCCCAGCGCCCCCGGCAACCAGAGGAGGCTTCGGCAAGGTTTAGGGGGGTGTCTGATCACCTAACAGCAGGTGAGGCAGCAGCCCTGCCTGTGCTTTGGCCGGTTGCCTAAGCAACCAGCCAAAGCTAATTTTGACAGCCGGGGGTGTGCTCTGCGAGCCCTATAAATAGGGATGTGCAGGGGAGGCTCCTTCTTTTCACCCCGGCTTCATCTGACAAGCAAACATCCACCCGCCCTCCACTATTTTGTAGTGTGCTTGTAGGCGTTGCCTTTCAGGGGCCAAGTAGGAATTTTTTACAGTTTCAACCTTTGTTGCAACTTTTTTTTCTCCTACTTCACACTGGAGAATGAGGATGGACTGGTTAGGTGGTGCGGTGCACTTTAGTTTCAATCTGGTTACAATTGGCTTATCCCTTTGGTCACTGGGGTTTGGCAGGTAAGGGGTAGCAGCAGCAACTACGTGTTCTCCTTTAGGGCATCTTTTGGGAGGTGATGGGCAGCCCCTTGCCTTGAACTCCGGGCAGCGACCCGCCTGAGCAATTGGCGGGGAAATGCCCTTGGGACTCACCTAACCCCTTTCTCGGATGGGGATGGGCCAGCGAACCCTTCCTACATGCCTTGTGGGTGTGGTCTAGAACATGGTGATGGGTTTCACCCCTCACCTTGATCGGCAAGGAGCTATGCCCATAGTTGGCCAAAAAGGTTAACATCAGGAATTTCCACCCCATTTTATGATTCGCCTCTGCAGGCCCTGATTATTAGTTAATAATCAGTTATTTTCATATGTTAAACAATAAAGTGACCCTTTTCCTCCATCTCTTTCTGTCCGCGTTCTCATTCCGCCTCCGTTGCAACTTTTGCACTCTCCTCCTTCTCCTGCATCAAGAGGCTTTTTAGTTCCTCTTCACTTTCTGCCATTAGAATGGTATCATTTGCATATCTGAGGTTGTTGATATTTCTCCTGGCAATCTTAATTCCAACTTGTGATTCATCTAAACCCCTGGTTCCCACTGTGGGGCCCGCGCACCACAAGGGGGAAATTTCATTTTAATGGGGAAAATTGGAACCTTGTTTAAACATAGTTAATGGCCTTTTGGGTTTCCTTCATGTGAGTAGTTCACTTTTTGAATAATAAGAATTATATGTCATGGGGTGGAGAGGCCTCAAGATTTTAGAGATGCTTAGGTGGGGCATGGCCAAGAAACGTTTGGGAACCACTGATCTAATCCCACCTTTCCCATGATGTGCTCTGCATATAAGCTAAATAGTCATTGTTGGTATGTCTCAATATAGCTAGGCTATGAGACCTTTGACATACACTGAGCAGAGAATTTTAACAGAATGTGGATGTGTGGTACAGCCAAAGAAAAAGACACAGACTTAGTTATGCTGAATAAGTACTATTTACATATATATAAAACAGAAACAATTCATAACAAGCACTAAGCAGACACAAGCACTAAGCAAGTACACTCCCCCCCTCAAGGCAAAGCAAAAGTGAATGAGCGATAAAGCATCATTGAGGGAAGGAGTACTGGCGCCCTCTTATGGCGAACCAGCCTAACATATTTAAAGTGATCGTACAAGAGACTACAGTAGGTAGTTTACAATGGCAAACCCTAACAACCATGTACCTTGTACTAACACTCAGGATGACTGTACAGCTTTGCTGGACAGTTTTCCCAATTTTGAACCAATCAATGTTTCCGTGTCCAGTTCTCCCTGCTGCTTCTTTACCCATATATAGGTTTATCAAGAGACAAATATGATTGTCTGGTACTCCCACCTCTTTAAGAATTTGCCACAATTTCTTGTGATCCACACAATGAAAGGCTTTAGCATAGTCAATAAAACAGAAATAGATGTTTTTCTGGAACTCTCAAGTTTTCTCTGTGATTCAGTGTATGTTGGCAATTTGATCTCTAATTCCTCTGCCTCTTCAAAATCTTTCCTTGTATGATTTTGAACATAACTTTGCTAGTGTGTGAAATGGTGCAATGGTGCAGTAGTTTACCATGGTTTGGCATAGTCCATGACATATTTATCAGAAGTCAAATGAGACCCAAAGCACATAAAAGATTTCCAACCCATACAAGAGAAAAAAATCAGTTAGAATGACAATGCCAGTAGACAAAAGAAAATAATGCTGGCTGATCCAATGTGCCTTGATTAACACAATATTCTATCATCTCACAATTAGTATTGCGAAAAGGAAAAAAAAACATCCCTGTCAGGGGAAGCTAGGAACAGAAATCCTTTAGAACAGATCTCAAACTGAACTTTTTGTGGGTGGGATTTTTTTTGTTAAGTTCTCCTTAAAAAGTAATGAATGACCAATTAATTTTATTCTAAAACCATTCAATTAAGGAAAACAAAACAACTAAGCATTATGGGAAATCTGTTTGGCTATTGATTTCCTCATTTTAGCCTGTAGTAAATCAGATGCTCTAGTTTGTCGTGCTATTCATCTAGAATTTTTAAATGCTGAGCCTGCAATAGAGATTTCTGAAATCCCTTGCTCATAAGGTCACTTTCCTTATTAGAATATACATAGGTTGTTTTAATGAGTATATAATTGCAGTTGTGTGAAGAAATGTAAAATAAAATACTAGAGCTGAGCATCTCCCCATCTATACTTTTTTTTAAAAAAATCATTACTTGTTATTTAGTGCATTTTGTCAAAGTTTGGTGATTTGAATTTATCTACTCTGTCATGTGAGATTGTCCAGGTTTTAATGCTAAGGCTGCATTATAAATTCAGAGCACTTTCATTAAGACCCTCTTCAGACTGGAATGCTAATTAGATTCTAGCCATCCACATCCAGTGTTTACCAAGCACACAAAACCAGCAGAACCCACAAAGCCAAATCACAATTGTGAGATAGTTTGTGGTCTCTTCCATAGGCATGGGCATGCTTAATTAGAAATGACAAAGACTCCTGTGTCATCCCACAAATAAATATAGTCTTCTCCATATCTATTTATTTATTATGTTGTATTTATCAGAGTAAATCTCACACTATTATAACTGTGCCCAGCTGTTACGCAAATATTTGGCAGCCTAGGAATACAATGTCATTATATACCAGGGGAGAATTTGACTACATTTTTGTTCCAAGTAACTTCAGCATTTATACACATTATCAACAGTCTTTTGGATTAAAAAAAAAATACTCTTTTCTAAAACAAGTTCTTTTTCCCGTCCCCCACTATTTTTTTTCGTGGGGGGTGGTTGACCATTGAAAATACTAATCAATGCCAAACTGGTTCCAAAACAATTCAAGAACACTTGCATATCACTGCCTTTCATCCACAGCCAAAAGAAAATGTTGCTGTGTATTTTACCTTCAATGTTCTCAAATCATTTATCGGCAGGTCTAGAACCTAATACTCAATGTTCTCCTGTTCACCATAGAACTAACTTGCATAGACTGGATCATCGTATGTGAGGAACACAGAAATCTTTGGGTGAGTTAAGCAACATGATCTGGGTCAATACAATTCAGATCTTTTTGGAGTTTGCAAAAATAACTGAAGCATCAAATGATTTACTTTTTGTACACCAAGAAATAACAAGGAAAAGATGGAAAAGTAAACCCTCTATAGAAAGAGTTTGGATCCTTGCAAAAGTTTAGGCCAAACTTTTGAGAAAATTTTTATTAATTATCCATTCCAGAGAGAGGGAGGGAGGGAGGGAGGGAGGGAGAGAGAGAGAGAGAGAGAGAGAGAGAGAGAGAGAGAGTCAAGAAATTAAGAGGACCAAATCCTCTCCTAAAATTAGATATGGTATTTTTATACATTGCCATGGTACTTAACGTTCTTTGGAGTTGTCCCAGGATATTATTGGCAATGTAGTAAGGAACCAGGAAATAACAAGCACATGTTTTTGTACTGTCTACCAATTCAGAGGTTCTTGAAAAAACATATGCAAAACTATGTTGGACATGCTACACACAGACATTTCGTAAATCCAATTCAATGTACAGTGGGATGTGTTTAAAAATGTCTAGGAAAAGTTGCTTCCAAACTGCTGAACTTGGCCTTTGCAGATACAGGCAGGACATATTGATGCCCTGGAAGTCATCCAGTCAGCTTTTGCTCAGCAGATGGTATTCAATATTGGGATTGTATTGGCCTTAGCACAAAGGGCATGAGCATGACTTTCACTTTTGCCACTGATGCATTTATAAAAAAGACTAAACTAATGTTCTTTAATTAGTGTGCTTGATGGATGAAATTATAATTCTTTGTATAAAATCCAATGTCTGTTTTTCTTTTACTAAACAGAACCCAACTAAAAATAAATTGAGAATGCCTACAAGTAAGAAACTAAAGCAAAAATGTTGATTAATGGAAATTGGCATTTTAAATAAAACCCAGCTTTTCTTGGGACTCACGGCTCATCACTTTTTTGGCCTTGAAAATGGAAGACCTTTTCTCAGTATTACTTTGACCAATTGTGAGAGAATAAAGTCATAATCAAAGGTATGCATAACTGGAGACAAAAGTGGGTTTGCATTCAGAACCAAGAGTAACCCACGTTTATAGGCTAAATTGCTGAAAACTATGTGCTAAGTAGTGGTACCATTAAGACCGGACTTTGGGGCACAATTCCATGGACCCATTCAATAGAATGAATAAGAAGTCTTTCGATGTAGCAGCTTTGGTTTGTGGAGTTTGAATGAAGCAGAGTAATCACATAACAGCAATCACGATCCTTCCTCTTATGAACGTTCAATCCAAAAATCAAAATTATCTAAGTGCATTGGTCAAGATTGTTTAGTTTCCTTTGCTTTAATTTAGTGCAAATTTGAGACATGTGCAGGGTTAGCAAGTGATAATGGAACTCACTCTAATTTTCTATTCTGCTAAATTTTTATCCAAAACCAAACTGTGTCCTTTACTGCGTGTGTAAATCTGGCACATGCCACTCAAACTGTAGAGAGAATTCTAATCAGCACATCAAAAAGCAAAGGGGAAAAAAAAGAGACTTTCAGTATAATCCTGCTCCTAAGAATGGAATGATTTAAAGCACAAACTACATTAGTTATGAAAAATGTAGTGAATGCAGCAATTAAAATGAGCACCTTACCAAAATTTCTGTACTTGTTTCAAAGTATTAAGGTAGAGACAAAACTTTTCACAGATCTGAACAAAATTATACTCAAATATATATGGAAAAACAAAACAAAACACACACACCACCACCACCAAGAATTAAATTAACCAAATTTACAGGACAGTAAGAGTGGGGGTGGCCTCAGACTCCCTGACTGGAAACTTTACTATGAAGCAGCATCTCTGACTTGGGTAAAGGAATGGATCAACTTAATAAATAAGCAGATATTCACATTAGAAGCCATGACCTTCAGATGGGATGCCAGTCTTACATATGTAATGATGGAATGAAACTAAAGCAAACTTCAATCAACACTTACCGGTAATTATAAACTCCCTTCTAAAAACATGGTACAAAATCAAAAAGAAAAATTACATGAAAATTCCTAAATGGCTTTCTACCGTGGAAGCAATGATTTATCCAAATTTAATAGATGCAATAAATATAGTGATATATTAGTTCCATTTGGAAAACTTAAAAGCAGAGAACAATGGGCAGAAGAAAACATAAACATTGACTGGTGGCCCTATTTACAATTAAAATCAAGATATAAAAAAGATACAGAAGCACAACCATTAAATAAAATATTGATGGGCCCAGATGAAAAAATAATATCTAAATTATATAGACACTTATTAGAATCTGATAAAATGGAGAACATAGTTAAAGATCCTATGATAACATGGGTAAGTAATGTAGGCCACAATATACTGTATACCTGGCTGACTGGGAGAGAACCTAGAACAGAGATGGCCAACCTTTATTGGTTCACATACCAAATGGGAGGACCATGAGGGGTCACACATATGTGTGCCCACACCCATAATTTCATGCACTCCATGCTTGCACCCATGGACCCACACACACTCTCAGCATGCGATGTCACACCCATTTTTTGCTCTTCCCAGCCTCCAGAGCCTTTCTAGGAGCCTGGGGAGGGTGCAAATGGTCTTCTCCTCCCCTTGCAGTGTGGAAACAGCCCATTTCCCAACTTGAAACCCTCCCCAGGGTCCTAGAAATATTCTGAAGCTTGGGAGAGCAAGAAATGGGCCTTCCTCACACCTCCGGAGGTTGGAAACAGCTTGTTTCCCAACTGTCAGTGGACCTAAGAGGGCAGAAAATCAGCTTGCCAGTGCATGCATGCGCTCTGGACCTGAGATTGCATGCCCACTAATATGGCTCCACATGCCACTTGTGGCATGTGTGCCATAGGTTCACCATCACTGATTATAAAATGTTCTATAGATGGTACCTAGCCTCATCAAGATTGGCTAAAATACACCCAAACATAAATTCAGCTTGTTGGAAATGTACAAAAGATGTAGATATCTTCTTCCATATGTGGTGATTGTTCTTCGAAACAAAAGGTTATTGGAAAAAAAGTACACAAATGGCTACAGCAATTACTGAAAGAACAATAGACTATATCCCAGAATTTTTCTTGTTGGGAAAAATAAGAAAACAGCATCCTAAAAATACAGTATCTAATGCTACACATTATAACAGTGACAAGAATTGCATATGCCCAATATTGGAAGGACAACAAAATTCCACTGGAAAATGTATTATTGGACAAAATATTTAGGTGTGCCGAGATAGATATATTGGCGATTGAACTTAAAAGACAAAATAATTCAGAATACTATGAAATATCATCTAAATAATACAATTGGACTAAGAAAAAAAGGAAAGACTGTGAGATAATGTGAGATGAAGACGATGATATGAGACTATGTAAACTCCTGAAATACTGTACATTAGCAAATAATAACAATGTATGAAATTGGGTGTAAATGGTATCTACTAAAATGGTATGATGTTTAAAGATAAAAACAAAAGATAAAGACATTTAAAGATTAAAAACAATTAAAAACTAAAAAAAGAAAAATCTAGTGAGAAGGGCTATTTGCAAGGATAAATTCTACTCACAATTCAATAACATTTACATACGATACAACCTCTCTCTCTCCACAAATAACTAATGTAAAATCAAAGTGGGGGGGGGGGTGTTGTTCAATAAGTGCAGTCACTTCTCCAAATTAAGTTACCATGGTTGGTGGTAGTGTTGAAAAAAATGGAAATCCCAGGGATTTTAAAGAAATTTTTTTTGCAGTTTTGACCTGCCTTCATGGACTAAAGAGGTAGCGGTGGTAATGAAAACTGCAATCTTAATAAATCTCCTGCAGCTCAAGGTTTAAAACTCATACTGTTTCAAATTAGTGAGGACAGCAATATTTATTTGCTGCTGATTTTTTAGCCAGCATGGCATTTCAGCAGGAGACACTTTATAAGACTTAAACAAATAGCCACCAAAGTTGCAAACAAACTCTTTAAAGATGTATAAAAGAGGATTTTCTTCTTCTCCTTTGCTTGAATTGGTAAAAAATGATAACAAATCAAACATGCACCCACACATTTCATAGATCTAATCTTTAAATAAGCAAAGAAAAATACTAGGTTTAGTAAAATAGCAAATCAGCATGTATGCTCTGTTTACAGTTGTTTAAGAGCAAAGTGGCAGCAGCTTTTCATGTGTTTTTGTAAGAGAATTACAGTGATACCTCATCTTACGAACTTAATTTGTTCCGTGACAAGGTTCATAAGTAGAAAAGTTCATAAGATGAAACAATGTTTCCCATAGGAATCAATGTAAAAGCAAATAATGTGTGCAAACCCATTAGAAAAATCCATACTTAAAGGCTAAAAAAAGAGCGGCGGGTGGACATAGTGAAGGCTAACGGAGTGGAGACAGACAGCAAGGAGAAGCGAGGAATGGAGATCCTAACAAAGGCTAATGCAGCCCCAAATTGCTCCCAATAATCACCCCTCCAGATGCTTCCTACACCACCCCAAATCACTCCCCAAATCACCCCTCCAGATGCTTCCTACGCTACCCAAAATCACCTCCAAAATCACCCCTCCAAAAGCTTCCTATGTTGCCCCAAATCACTTCAAAAATCACCCCTCCAAAACCTTCCTGTGCTGCCCCAAATCACTCCAATAATCACCCCTTTAAACGCTTCCTATGCTGCCTCAAATCACTCCAAAAATCACTCCTCCAAAAGCTTCCTATGTTGCCCCAAATTGCTCCTAAAATCATCCCTCCAGCTGCTTCCTATGCCACCTCAAATTGCCTCCAAAATCACCCCTTCAAACACTTCCTATGCCACCCCAAATTGAGATCCTAACAAAGGCAAATGGATTAAAGAAAGGCAGCTAGGAGAAATGAGGCATTTTGAATGGAGAGGTGATTTTGGAAGACTTTGGAAGCAATTTGGGATGGCGTAGGAAGCTTTTGGAGGGGTGATTTTGGGAGCGATTTGGGGCAGTGTAGGAAGCTTTTGGAAGGGTTATTTTGGCAGTGAGATGGGGCAAAGGAAGAGGTAGGCTAGCGGGGATTTTGACAGCAGGATGGGGCAACTGCGGGGAGCAGAGGAAGCAGAGGCTAGAGGGGAAAGTGGCAGGGAAGTGCGGTAGCTCCGGCATTCCCTGACTCGGGACTGCAGGTGCAAGCAAAAGGAGGCGAAGAATCCTGGTGGGGGTGGCAAGCAAATGGGAAATCCCGGCAGTGGCAGTCACAAGGCAGGAGAATCCCTGCAGCAGTAAGACAGCGCATGCTCAGTAAGAGAGTCCACGCACCCAGGCTCAGGTTTGTAAGTGAAAATGGTTCTTAAGAAGAGTCAAACAAATCTTAAACACTGGGTTCGTATCTCAAAAAGTTTGTATGAAGAGGCATTCATAAGAAGAAATATCACTGTATTATAAGATGATGCCAAAATCCTGTCTAGCTGAATACTCATGCCACTTAAAGTCATTTTTGTGAGATAGGTGGCTGTATAAATTTGAAAAATAAATAAAAAGTAAGCAAGTAAAATTCTATTTCCACAATAAAGGCCTCCAGTCTGACCTTGAACATTTTTAAAAAATGAAAACATTGTCTTTTGTCCCTCAGTGAATGATGTCCTTTATGAAAATGGAACTTTCTTAGGGGTAATATAAATTGATTTACAATAGAATCCATCCCTATCCATGTTGAAATATTTCAGGGCCAAAAATGAATATTTGGAGAAGCTACTCTATGTCTGTATATGTATAATTTAAATTAAATTAAATTAAATTAATATGTTACCTATCCCCCAATGACTCTGAGTGGTATACAATCAAAAAATAAATAAATAAATAAATGGAAGCATAACAATAAAACCTACAAGAAACTAAAATGAATGGAGATGGCAGACTATTATGTACAAACAAAAGAAAACACCTTCAGTTAAAAGGAAGCCAGAATTCCTTAATTTATGGGATCTGCAGTAGACATTTCTTGCTGGCATCAGTGGGGAAAGCCAATCCTAGTAGGACAAGATAACAAGATAGCAAACAAAATAATAACCAAAATCCAACATTGGTTTGTCAAAAAGAGATAATGGCAGATTAATCTTATTGCATTCTTTGACAAAGTGACAACATTAGTGGACCAGAGGAATGCTGTCAATATACAGTGGTACCTCTACCTAAGAACATCTCTACTTGCAAACTTTTCTAGATAAGAACCGGGTGTTCAATATTTTTTTGCCTCTTCTCAAGAACCATTTTCCACTTACAAATCCGAGCCTCCGAAACTGTAGCCAGAAGCCTTCACGGGGCCTCTCTAGGAATCTCCTGGGGGGAAACAGGGCCTCCACTTTTCCTGTGGTTTCCCCAATTGCACACATTATTTGCTTTTACATTGATTCCTATGGGAAAAATTGCTTCTTCTTACAAACTTTTCTACTTAAGAACCTGGTCACAGAACGGATTAAGTTCATAGGTACCACTGTAATTTATATGGACTTTAGTAAGGCATTTGATAAAGTAGACCATAACCTAATACTAGATAAAATAGAAAATGTGGGTTAGACAGCATTACTACCAGATGGATTAGTGGACTTTTAGGTCAGTGGTTTTGCTCTGAGAGGACACTATCTAACAAAATAAAACTCAATGGTGAAAAAAGTAGGGGTCCACATTTAGCCAAGAAAAACAAAATGTACAGGTACAGTATATGTGGTACCTTGCTCAACAGTTGTAACTATGAGAGGGATCTTGGACTCCTAGTGGACAACCATTTAAATATGAGCCAGAAGTGTGCAGCAGCTGCCAAAAAACCAACACAGTTCTAGGCTGCATAAACAGAGGGATAAAATCAAGATTACATGAAGTGTTAATACCACTTTATAATGCCTAGGTAAGGCCACATTTGGAATATTACATCCAGTTTTGTTTGCCACAATGTAAAAAATATGTTGAGAATCTAGAAAGAATGCAGAGAAGAGCAACAGAGATTATTAGGGCAGGGGTGAAATCCTCTGAAGTCTGCTACCTGTTCACTTTGCACATGATAAAAGGAACATTTTGAAGCCATCAGAATCTGCAAAGGTAAGGAGAACAGCAAGGGGGAGATCAGCTGTGCCAGGCAATTAATATTTAGCTAGAAAGCAGGATTTCCTAAACTAGATCACAATGCACAACTGATCATCACACAGCTGATCATTGGATATACTGATTTTCCCAAATCGCTAGTATTTTTTACTGGTAGTATTTCACCTCTGCTCAGGAGACTGGACACTAAAATCTATGAAGAATGCAGTAATTGGGTATGTCTAGTTTAGTGAAAAGGACTAGGGGTGACATTATAGCAGTATTCCAATACCTCAGGGGCTGCCACAAAGAAGAGGGAGTCAAATTATTCTCCAAAGAATATGAGGCAGGACAAGAAGCAATGAATGGAAACTCATCCAGGAGAGAAGCAACCTAGAACTATGGAGAAATTTCCTGACAGTGAGAAACATTAATCAGTGGAACAACTTTCCTCTAGAAGATGTGAATGTTCCAATACTGGAAGATTTAAAGAAATATTGGATAACAATTTGTCTGAAGTGGTGTGGGGTTTCCTGCCTAGGTAGGGGGTTGGAGTAGAAGACCTCCAAGGTCCCTTCTAAGTCTGTTATTCTGTTAAAATGGTTTCCTCAAAGAACTAGGACATATGCCACGGAGGACTTTGAAGTTCATAATCAATACTTTGAACTGCATCTGGAAGCAAACAAAATACTGTTCATACTGCTATTCTCCAGACTACCTGAATCTTCCAAATGAATTTCAGGGATAGATCCATGTGGAATGCCTTGCAGTATTCCAGATAAGGGATGACTAGGCTTCAATAATTCAGCATAGAATGTCCTGATCCATGAAAGGCTGCAGCTGGTAAACAAACTGAAGCTATGAAAAGGCTTTCCTAGTCATTCCCACCACCCATTAGTTTTCTGATGTGCTTTAATAATCCACATAAAGAAGATAATTGGACAAAGATAATATACTTTGTCCCAAATTAAAATGGCAAGATATATAGTGGTTAACTTTGATCTCCATTAATTAGAAGCAAACTGAGTACTGACTAAAGTCTTTGTTAAATGCCAAGGACAATGAAGTTGCACATAATAAAGTAAAAGTCAAACATTCTTGTTTGATTGTCTTTAAAGAGCATAAATTCAATTTTACCTTCTTAGAGGGAACTCAAAAATGGAACTTCAAATTTTAATTATCATGCATATTTAAAACAATATTCTCTGAAACCTTGGCACAGTTTACTTTTTCATATGTTAATCAAATCTAGCATATGTTTTAAAGCTTTTGTGCTCAATTGAAGAAATAATCATCATGGTTTGAGACTAATTCAACAGCTCACTAAAAATACTCTTGTGAAGTGACTGTCAGATTTCTATAAAGTTACAAAATAGTTACCATATTTTTCGGAGTATAAGGTGCATCTTAGTTTTGAGGGAGGAAAACAAAGGGGGAAAAACTGCCTCTGCCTCCCAGAAATTTGCCTCCTAGAAAATAGCAAACAGTACAGATGATATACACTGTTTGATGTGTATTTCTGTGCATGTGTGCCTGACCAAGTGAAGGGCTACCAAAATTTTTACTACCAAACTGTGGGCGTGGCTTATGCAGGATGCCCTGCATTATCTTTCAACTTCTTTCAGTGCAAATTGGGTGCTCTGGGTTGGAGCTCCATTTTTCACTACCCTGCTGCATCCCCTCCCCCCATCCAGGCAGCAGCCCACCCCTGGCCTGACCCATAGAAATAGAAATTTATTTATTTATTTATTTGTTTGTTTGTTTGTTTGTCCAATACACAATACATATTGAAGAGAACAGACATGTAGTCTTATGTATAAAGAAAAGGATAGAAGAAAATATATAAAAATAGAGGAGAAGATATATGAAAGGAAGAAAAGATATATGATATATGAGATAAGGAGAGACAATTGGACAGGGGATGAAAGGCACACTAGTGCACCCATGCACGTCCCCCACCGACCTCCCAGGAACCCGGAGAGGTCAATCGTGGACAGTCCAAGGGAGAAATGTTGGGCGTTAGGGGTTGACACTACCGAATCCGGCAATGAGCTCAACGCCTTGACAACTCGATCGCCAAAGCCACCTTTTTTACAATCAAGTTTGGAGCGGCTAATATCAAGCTTGAATCTGTTGCGTGCTCTTGTTGCGGTTGAAGCTGAAGTAATCATTGACAGGCAGGATGTTGCAGCATATAATTTTGTGGGCAATACTTAAATCATGTTCCCTTAAAAAACCCCACCTCCATCTATTTTTTCACATTGATTTCCTTATCTCTGCATTTTATTTTATTTTTGGTCAAATCTTAACCCACAAAAATTAATTTTTATTTAAATAATTAGAGAAATGTACATTATGGCACTATATTAATGCCAGAAAGTTTTCTTAAATGTAGTCACATTAACTCCTCCCAATTATTTAAGTAGGTGTACTCCAAACATGACTAAATCAGGGTTTCATTCAGCTGCCTTATCTTAATATTAAAACAGAACACTATTACATTTCAGATTATACTTGTACAAATGCTGCTAAAATTGATGTGGCTTTCTTGAAGTATGCATTATTCTCTCTTGTTTCAAAGAAGATACAATAGCATTGGGCATTTTAAGATCAAGCATTTATTTTAAAAAGCTTCTTCATTTTGTTAAGTTGTCTAGAATAATAATAATGCGGTCTTTATAAAATAAGTCTAATAATTTGAACATTTTATAGGCATTTATAATTATTAACTTACCTCTTTCTCCCAGCAATTGGTCTCCTTGCAGTTTTAGTTTCACTTTCATTTTAGCACGTGGATATGCCTGCAGCCTCAATCAACTACTGGTTGGGAGGCCATCAGTTGTTTGTGCTAATCAGGGTCTGCACTGTCTGCACTGCACTGTCTGGAAATAAATTGCTGTGAGGCAGAGGCCAAAGGTTGGGTGGGGCTGGGTGGGGCTGGGTGGGGCTACATTCAGTGTACAGTGATCCCTCGAGTATCGCGAGGGTTACGTTCCAAGACCCCTCGCGATACTTGATTTTTCGCAATATAGTGGTGCGGAAGTAAAAACACCATCTGCGCATGCGCGCCCTTTTTTCCATGGCCGCGCATGCGCAGATGGTGTTTTTATTTCTGCACCTGGCCCAGGGAAGGTTCCTTCCGCCGCCCAGCAGCTGATCTGCTCGCAAAGGGGAAGCCCCGATCTTCGGTTCCTCGCTGCTGCCGCGCCCGCTGCTTGTCCGCTGCTTGTCCGCCCGCCGCTTGTCTGCCCGCCGCTTGTCCGGCCACCACTTGTCCGGCCGCCGCTTGTCCGCCGCTTGTCCGGCTGCCGCTTGTCCGGCTGCCGCTTGTCCGGCTGCCGCTTGTCCGGCCCGCCGCTTGTCCGGCCGCCGCTTGTCCGGCCGCCGCTTGTCCGGCCGCCGCTTGTCTGCCGCTTGTCCGGCTGCCGCTTGTCTGGCCGCCGCTTGTCCGGCCGCCGCTTGTCCGGCTGCCGCTTGTCCGCCACTTGTCCGGCCGCCGCTTGTCTGGCCCCCACTTGTCCACCTCTTGTCCGGGCCGCCGCTTGTTCACCGCCTGCCTGCCCGCCTGCCCGCCGCTCGGTGCACCAGAGAGGGAAAGTGAGAAAAAGAGGGAGAGCAAGAGGGGTAGAGATAGAGAAAGAGAGAGAAGGAAAGAAAGAAAGAGATGAGAAAGGAAGGAAGAGAGTGAGAGAGAGGAAGAAAGAGAGAGAGAGAAGAGTGGAGTATTTTTTAATTAATATTTTCTGAAAAATCGCGATATAGCGTTTCGCGAAGATCGAGATCGTGAAACTCGAGGGATCACTGTATAAACACACCCATGTTTTCACCCTCTTTTGGGGGTAAAAAGGTGCATCTTAAACTCCCAAAAATATGGTAAATAACCTACTGTTAGTAAGTGACTTTACTTGGAGTGTAATTGTTCTGTGTTCAGTTTTAGGAATCAAGGTGACGATTGCAAATAGCCTCCATGATTTTCTGTACCTGCTGCGCCACCTTGGCTCTTTTTTAATATTTAATTAATATTCCTGGCAAATAGCAGTGTAAGTTTTCACCTGAACAAAACCAATGATGGAGACTCTCCATATCTGTGGAAATTGGTTCAATCATTGAACTTCTTTCAGTGTCAGCATGTATTTCTGTAAATCTTCAGTCAGAACCTGTCTTCTTGCTGTTTAAATCTGCTATTATGTCTCAATCAGATCAGCAAAGGGCTCCACTTAGCTTTTCCTACAGGTACCAGGATCCCGAGGTCCCCTGACATGTGTGTGCATGTCCCTGCATGAGATTTCACTTCTGCGCATGCACCCGAAGTGAAATCTTGCATGAGGACGCTCATGCGGGTGAGATTTCAGCAATTTTCATCTTTTTTTTTGCTTTGGCAATGCAGAAATTGTCAAAATGTTGCCTGCGCGAACGTTCTTGTGCACAATTTTGCTTCAGGCGCATGCACAGAAGTAAAATCTCACATGGGGGATATGCACCTTACCGACCTCCGGAACCTATTTAAAAGTGGTACCAGATCACCGAACCCATTCGTACTGGGTGGGGGCCCATTACTGGTCTCAATGTGATGGAAAGTACTGAGGAAATTGATTCCCAGGAGGGAGGGGACTAAGAGAAAGTCAGCCCATTGTTGTGGTTCAGTCTGGGACCCCTCCGGGAATGGCTGACCTTCTGTCGGTTTCCAGCTCAGAGGGAGAGGCTGAGGAACAGGAGGTGCAGACTGACGAGGAAGAGGAATCCCAGGCTGGAGAAGAAGGACAGCCAGAGTCCCACCAGGGGGAGCTCTCCCCAGCAAGCAGCCTGGATTCCTTAGGGGAAAATGCTCAAGACATCATAGATATGCGACAAAGGAGAGCTAATCAGAGACGGACTCAATTGGCTAAGTATTTCCAGCATTAGAGGTCACAGCTGGGTTTGGGTGTGGTGCTCTTGGGAAAGGATAAAAGGCGGACCCACCCTTCCTGGCTTGTGGAGTTTTATCTTGGAGATTCGTGAGACCTGTTTGTGAACTTTGGTGGCTTACAATCCTGGTTTGTGCCTTGGACTATTGAAACCTTGGGGGGGGGGCAGCAAGAAGCTTATGGTATTGACTGGACATCAGGACCCTGCTGTAACGTATTATAGCCTGTCTGTTGTGAAGACAGGTTTTCCTTTGTGCTTATTTTTTCCAGCTATAAAATACTTTTGGCTTTTACCAGAGTGTCTGGCTGTTTTTTCAGTTGGTGTTGAGGTCTGGGAAAACCCAGACAGAACACCCATATATTGTGTGAGAGGGAAAAGGGTGAAGACATTCCCAACCTAATAATTCACAGAGTATATTATTCATGCAGACAGTAGAGTTTTCAGTCTGGCAAGATTTTGTCCATAGGTGTGAAATAATAAACTCAGCCTGGAATAATTAACACACATCATTCTTATTTTTATTTAACCCTGCTGTTCTGTTCGAGTCTGCGCAACACGAAATCGAAGTTTCGAACACGAAACTATCTATAAATTGAAAAAAAAATCACAAAAAAGTGGGTAGGCTTTTATGAGCAAAATAAACCAATAAGCATTATTTTTAATTTCAATTTTCATTTCATTGTGTGCAGAAATGTTCAACCTAGTTTCCAAGCCAAAGAAGTTTTCAAATTGACCAAATATAAGCACTTAAAATAAAGAATTTGTGGTGCGAGTTACACAGACTCGTAAACAGTACAAGTGTATAGTGGTTTTGAACAGAGCGACAGGGTTAATTTAATTTGACTTATTTATTTAATTTGAGTAATATGCCGCCCCCTCCCGCAGGACTTAGGCCAGCTCACATACTTTTGTCAGAGCCACATTTTGGCTCTAATAGCCCCAGACTCTAGTGACATAAGGTGCCCAGAGTCCCAATATACAAATTAAATAAATAAGATAGAACTTGTATATTTTGTGATTTTTTTAAAAAAGAATGCTCTCATCATCTCTTTATAAGATTCCTAATGCTTTGAGTTTTCATCTACCTGGATGCACTTTTGTTATCTGTTCTATGTAAATATTGTCTAGAAGTGGAATATTAATCATTGTGAGGTCTAAGCAATGCAGAATAATAAAGTAGAACTGTTGTTACTTTTCACTCTAGAAAATATGAATTAATGCATCTCAAAATTTCATATCCTGTTTTGGCAGCC
The DNA here is from genome assembly GCF_031021105.1 of Erythrolamprus reginae. NCBI lineage: Eukaryota > Metazoa > Chordata > Lepidosauria > Squamata > Dipsadidae > Erythrolamprus > Erythrolamprus reginae. The sequence goes on from NC_091950.1 coordinate 61,055,066, forward strand.
CAATTGCTGGAAAGTTGTTATCAATCCAAAAACATTTATTACTCCAAAATATTTTTCAAAGTACTTTAACTAAATCATTCTCATTTTTTTGACTTTGTATTGTTTTCTGTTTTTACAGTAAGTACACCGCTAGGCATTTGTTTCTGTTTCTATTTTCAGTCCATTTCTTTAGCTTGTTTGTTGTTTTTATGAATTTCAGTTCTATAATATAAGGTTGTAGCTTTTCTACCTGCTTAATAACATACAGACACACATCTCAGTTAGCCTCTCTCTCTCTCTCTCTCTCTCTCTCTCTCTCTCTATCTCTATCTACTGTCTGTCTGTCTGTCTGTCTGTCTGTCTGTCTGTCTGTCTGTCTATCTATCTATCTCTGTCTCTCCCTTTCTTCCTCTCTCTCTGAAAGAATATGGCATACAATATTAAACCTCGTGGCACCTCATAAGACACCTCTCCAATTTGGTTAAGAATTTTACTGAAGATTCAAATTAAAGGGGGGAAAATGAATACAGATTAAATTCAGGGAAGAAAACGAAAGTGCAAAGAGAAGGCAAACAAGTACAATGAAAGGAAAAATGTAAAAAGAAGGGAAAAGAAAAAGGAAAGATCAATAAATACTTAAAATCAAAAACAATATCTATGAAATATTATTAATTTCTATTTCCATCACATTTTACATTTTGATTAAAAAATATTGTTTGCAACATATTTGGAGTTCTGATTCTTTTTGCTGATGTGCAGGACAGGGCTTGCAGGAGAGGCGGAGTAACGACACGGACACAAGAGCTGGATTTAACTGGGTCATTTTTATTAAATTAAATTAGCATAATTTATTTAAATAAATTAGCATAAATTGCCATAAATTTGCATAATGAACTATGACCCAAACAATGGACCTGCAGGGTCAAACAATTGCTTCCGGGGCGGAAAAGTTACGTCACATAAACTTCCTGGGCAACTTATGGGCGTAGCTCGATGCTAGTCCAGGTGAGGGACCCTCCCTCACCTGAGACCCTGCCATGCTTTGCATGAGGGGGGTCACGCCAGCTAACCCCTAACAGGGGACTTAAAGGTGCGTGACCCAAAGACAGGTTCCCCCCAACTGCTCAGGTCGCTTCCACCACAAGCTTGGAGAGAACCTGTCAATCATCCCCAAAGATGCCCAAGGGAGAACACCATTTGCTAGACCACCACCCAGTTTTCCGCCCCTAACCTGCCTACCCAAATGACCAAAGGTAAGCCAATCAACCTAATAATTGCAAGCACCCCCTAACCGCACATCCATCATCCCAGTGTGGAATGGGCGAAAAAACGGCCCTGTAAACAGGCAGGACCGCAAAAAATTCCCATTCGGCCCCCCTAGGGCGACCCACTTTAGCACACTGTAAAATAGGGAGGGCGGGAGGGTGTCTGCTCGGGGCGATGGTCCGGGCAAACAGGCTGAGCCCGGGCCTGCTCGCCCTTAAATAGGGCGAGCCGGCCCCGCCTGGACCAATCAGCAGCCGAGTCTGTAGAGACCCCAAATCTCGGGCGAAGTCTCGCCTCGCGAGACTTCGCCCGAGAACCAAGATGGCGGCCGCCATGGGGTCCGATGTCTTCCCAGCCCCTCCCGCAAATGCCGCCGGCGGGTAAGTCCACCGGCGCTAATTTGTTGGTTGAGATTTGGAGTTCAGAAACAGAGTCTAGATCTTTTTGGAGAGCAGTTGTGTTATCGGTGGTGTTGAAGAGTTTTACATCATCGGCAAAGAGAACACAGTTGCTTGTAATAAGATCACAAAAGCTATTGATGTAGAGAATGAAGAGATGTAATAGCAATTTACATGTTTATAAACAAATGTACATATCTTCAAGATGTCTACAGTTTCCAACTGCACAATTTCCAATCTTGAAATATTTATTAGAATCTAGAACAATAATTCAATATAGATATCAGAAGTTGCTTTTTCTCTTTTTCTTACAGTTCTTTAACATGGGAACAGTAAACATACATCCATTACTTAATTTCTGGTGAATTGTTCCCTTCCATTGTTCAGTGTGAATGCTATAAATAAATAAAATCAAAAGATTTACATAAAAGGTTTACAGTTAATGTGAATGGGAGCTGATGGTGTAAGTGCAACATGAACACAGTGGTGTACGTAATTAGACATACACAAATTAATTTGCTGAATTATATAGATTCCACAACTTTCAATGAACAGGGAAGAAATATTGACAAATAAAAGGATAGTAGATTTTCAATGACAAAATTCCTTCAGTGAATTTTGGTAATCTAATTTACCAACAGCCTTGAGTAGATTAAAATATAGCATTGGATCCCAGGAGCTACATTGATTGACAATGATATTTTTTTTTAAGGTTTTATTATTAATATATTCATAGATATTAGCCATCACAAATGGCGGAAGCCCAATTTACAGGCAAGATAGTTAGATATACTAACTGATAAGACATCCTGACTCACTGGATCATTGGCCAAAACCATTAGAACTATACAAAATTTGCTAATGGGCCAGATTTGAAGCAAATTTCATGGTAAAATAGATCTGTGACAGATATGGCAGGATGGGTGACAGATAATATCTGTCATACTATGAATTACAAAGGTTAAAATCACAAGGTTTTAAGACAAGACAAGACATGCATCATGTAAGCCAGTGATGCTGAACCTTTTTTGCTCAGTGGCAAAAAGGGTGCGCACATGCCGACATCCCATAATGCAATGGTCTTACACACACACACACACACACATGAATGCAGGCCTCAGTGAAGGCTGTGGAATTCAAGTAGGCCCATTGGACCTTTTTGTTGTTGTTATCCACAGGTTCCAGAAGCTTTCCTAAGGTCTGGGGAGAGTGAAAAGCTTCCCCCACCCTCTGGAGGGTCAAAAGACAGCTGGCCAGCACACATACATTTATCATCCCATAATCTTCCTGTCATAGAAATGAGAAAAAAGTTCTTAACTTGTGCTAACTAATGGGCAAAAGTACTGCATGCAGCAAAATAAGGAATGCACCTCAGTGAAGTCCACACCATAAATGTAAATTAAAACTTTGCAGCTGCTTTGGTAAATTGCCATTAAAGAAATATTTGCTTAATTGAATCATTTAGTTTGTTGAAGAAGGCTAATGGGAAAGAAAAACTGTTTAAGAAGCAAGAAGAGAGGGAGATCTGTTTGAGGATTATGGTCCCAGCCTATATAGTAAATACTCATGTATCTTCAGACCTAGTAGTTCAGTTTTGGTATATTCCCAAAGTTGTATGATTGCACCATTCTGTCTTTATATATTTTATTAGTTTATCAAAATAAACTCAGCAATAAAAAGAAAGAAAACATTCTAGATATTCTATATTAGATTTGAATACTGCCAATTTTTTTCAACAAATCTTTAATTAAGCAGTTCCAATGCATTCAACAGAATTTGGTTACTACTAGAACTCAATTTTTGTTTTAATTCCCTCTGCCATATCTTGTTATCCAACTCTGATTGCATTGATATAAACAGCCCACATGTTACAATAACATTCTATTTGCAAACCTTGTGAATTGGACTCTATAGTTATGCTGAGGAGGGCATGGAGTAGAAGCAAAACAGATTAAATATGATGACATATTGGGAGAAGACCATCTGAACATATTAACAGAACTAGGTTATTCAATTTTGGTTTTAGTTTTCAGAATTCTTTAATGAATGGCTGAAGTCATAACTGCATTAAAACCTTTCTGAGGATTTGTTTTATGTAAACGTACCCCAGAACTGCAGGAAACTATGTCATTAGTTTTCATCCATTGCACAACTTAAATTTGACAGGACATTTGAAGGAAACTTTGGAAACCACAAAAAAGAAAGTGGGGGATGTATGCGGTTTTTGAAGTGCATGTTGAACATCACTGCAGTAAAAACAATCATATGTCTTCTCCCCCCGCCCCCAAATAAAATTACCTTATGCATGACAGAAAGCATGAATACTCACTATTTCAGGGCCAAAATCCATTTTCCCCCAAAGGACCAGATTTTAGACATAGGAAAGTTGACTAATTGGTTTTAGTGAAACTGATCAGGTACATATTAGTATTTGATTCAGAAGGTAATTAGGATGTTTGAAGAATAGCAAGATTTAAGGACTATTCAGATACTATATAACTGGAAAACATTTACGATAAGATTATCCATCCACTTCTATACAAAATGTACTAGCAATTACAAAGAATCTGATTGGGACCATAATGCTATTGTTTTTCCATGAAAGCAAGCAGGTATACTCACTAATCTTAGCTGATCTCAAAAAAAAAAAAAAGTTAAGCAGAACAAGTTCTGTTTAGAATTTTGTGAGAGATTTTCCCCAAGAAATCTGAGGGTTAGAAATACACAAGGAGATGATAATGAGGATGATAATGATAATGATAATCAATTATTAGCATGGACAAAAACACAAGTAATCAATGGAAAAGAGGAGAAAAAACTATTAGTAATAGTAGTGCAGACTTAGTAAATTGTTTCATAGTGTTGAGGGAATTATTTGTTTAGCAGAGTGAAAAACTGTTCTTGTGTCTAGTACTCTATAGCGACATTTTGAGGGTAGGAGTTGAAACTGTTTGTGTCCAGGATGTGAGGGTCAGGAATTCAATTCAATTTCAATTTATTAGATTTGTATGCCGCCCCTCTCCGAAGACTCGGGGCGGCTCACAACAACGATAAAAACAATATTACAATGGCACAAATCTAATATTAAAAATAACTAAAAACCCTATCATAATTAAAAACCAAACAGCACATACATGCCAAACATAAATAATAATGAGCCTGAGGGAAAATGTCTCAAATCCCCCATGCCTGGCGGTATAGGTGGGTCTTAAGTAGTTTACGAAAGGCAAGGAGAGTGGGGGCAGTTCTAATCTCCGGGGGGAGTTGATTCCAGAGGGCTGGGGCCGCCACAGAGAAGGCTCTTCCCCTGGGGCACACCAGATGACTTTGTTTAGTCAACGGGACCTGGAGAAGGCCAACTCTGTGGGACCTTATTGGCCGCTGGAATTTGTGCGGTAGCAGGCGGTTCCAGAGGTACTCTGGTCCAATGCCATGTAGGGCTTTAAAGGTCATGACCAACATTTTGAATTGTGACGGGAAACTGATTGGCAGCCAATGCAGGCCACGGAGTGTTGAAGATACGTGGGCGAATCTGGGAAGCCCCACGATGGCTCTCGTGGCCGCGTTCTGCACGATCTGGAGTTTCCGAACAATTTTCAAAGGTAGCCCCATGTAGAGAGCGTTGCAGTAATCGAACATCGAGGTGATGAGGGCATGAGTGACTGTGAGCAATGACTCCCTGTCCAAATAGGGCCGCAACTGGTGTACCAGGCGAACTTGGGCAAATGCCCTCCTCACTACAGCTGAAAGATGATGTTCCAATGTCAGCTGTGGATCGAGGAGGATGCCCAAGTTGCACATCCTCTCTGAGGGCGTCAATAATTCCTCCCTCAGGGTGATGGATGGACAGATGGAATTGTCCTTGGGAGGCAAGACCCACAGCCACTCTGTCTTGTTTGGGTTGAGTTTGAGTTTGTTGACACCCATCCAGGCCCCAACAGCCTCCAGGCACCGGCACATCACTTCCACTGCTTCGTTGACTGGACATGTACATTTTTTCACAGCCTGCTTTTTGACTCATGCAGTATACAAGTCCTCAATGGAAGGCAGGTTGGCAGCAATTTTTTTTTCAGCAGGTTTTGTTTTAGGGTTTCTCCTATAGCCTACCACTATTTCTACAGTTTTGAGTGTTTTCAGTTCTAGATTGTTCCGGTCGCGCCACGAGGCTAATAGTTCAACTTCCCATCTGTATGTGGTTTTATCATTGTCTTGAATGTTGTATCGTCTGTAAACTTCAGTAGTTTAACAGTTGAATCATTTTACATGCAGTCATTGGTATATTGAGAGAAGAGAAATGGTGAGAGTTCACAGCCTTGGGAGAGGGGGACTGTGCTAATTGTACAAGTATATGATGTGATTTTGTCTAGCTTCACCTGCTGCTTCCTGTCTGTCAGGAAGCTTGCTTATAAGTGTGTTCAGGTACTGCTAGCTGATTTGGTTTAGTTAAAATAATGTCCAATATGATGGTGTTGAATGCTGAACTAAAGTCTACAAAGAATACCCTAGCATAGGTCTTTGGGGATTTAAGATGTTGTAGGATGTAGTGCAGAGCCATATTAACAGCATCATCTGTTCATAATGTTTTTCAAGTGGGACATCACTGGCCTTTTAAAGGTTTTCATAACTACAGATGTTAGAGCAACTGCTCTCTAGCCATTAAGTTCCTTGATGGAGGGCTTCTTTGGCAATGGAACGATAGTAGAGTAATATGTCAAAAGAAACACCCAGGAAGGCTAGTTGCAGTAAGGATGGTTTATTAACGATAAGCAAACAGAACAGAACAAAACCCCTTTGACAGGTTATTTATACTCACAACTAACTGACAGAATAACCAATCACAGAGCAGTAACGATCCCGCCAAAACAAAGCTTCCCAACAACAACCAATAGCTTAAGGGGAAAGGTTTACCCAATCGGGAGATACATAACATAGAGCATTTGAAGCAGGAAGGAACATTGGACAACTCTAGTGATTTGTTGAAGATTTGGGTGAAGATGGGGGCAAATTGGTCAGCACAGACTTTTAAGCAAGAAGGAGTTATCTTGTCTGGCCTTGGTGCTTTTCCAGGCTTCTGTAAGCAGCTTTATTACAGAACAGTTTAGCTAAGCCACACACAGACTCCTTTCTGTTTCCTTCTTGCTCACACAGCAAATATTGTTTGATTTTCCAAATACCCCCCAATTCTCTCACACACTAACAAGATGCTAGCCATATGAACCCCAATGATTGCTGGTAGGCAGAGACATATCCTCCCTCCCCTTATTTTCCTCCTCAGTTCAGATGAAACTATTTATTCTACTATAACACCAGTTAAAGGGAAAAGAGACAAAATCACAGGAAAGGGTTTACAGGTGTGATTAGGAAAACACAAATAAGATAAGCTGCCTGTTTCTCCCATGGCCATCTCCATGTGGAATGCTCCAGAGTCAGTTTACCTGACAGCCTGGTCATTCTTCTGCCAGAGAACAAAACTAGTAATTACAGGGAGGTCCTGAGCAATTCATCTGAAGGACAAATTGAAAGTCTATGCCAGTGATTGTGAATCTTTGTCACACGTGCAACAAGTGGCATGTGGAGCCATATCCATGTGCCTGTGAGCTCAGTTGGACCGGTTCATGCCAGCCAGCTGATTTTCCGGTTCATGGTCCGGTTCAGGTCCAGTTCATGCCAGCCAGCTGATTTTCTGGCCTATTGGACCTACTGGGAGTTGGGAAACAGGCTGTTTCCAGCCTCCAGAGGGGGTGAGTAAGGCCCAGTTTTGTTCTCCCCAAGCTCCAAAGCCTTTCTAGGAACCTGGGAAGGGTGAAAAAAATGGCCTTGCCCAAGTCCTCCAGAGGCTTGAAATGGCCAGTTTGGGAGTTGCAAAACAAACCATTTTTGGCCTCTGAAGTACCTCTAGGAAGGTGGGGAAGACTGTTTCCACAGACTCCTAGAAAGACACTAAAGCTTGGGGGACAGCAAAAAAACCCCAGGACTTCCGGTCCAACTGGAAGTCAGCAAATATAAAAACTTACTCAATAACAAAGAGTCCAACTGGCTTAACGAGACCAAATAAAGAACAGAACACGACATGGGAAGGAAATGTATTACATGGCCAGTATAAAAAAAATATCAATTAAAGCAACAAGATCTGGCAACAGCTAATAAAAGCAAGAAACTTGAAAGAGATAAAGGAGCCAGTTCTGGCTGCACAAGACCAAGTGGTAAGAACACATGTTTAAAAAGCCAGAATTGAGAAAACAGCAACAAACAACAAATGCCAATTTTATAAAGAAGCTAAAGAAACAGTGGACCGTCTAGTTAGTTGCTGCAAGATGTTTGCACAGATTGATTACAACCAACACCGTAACTAAATATCAACAATGGTGCATTGAAATATCTGCAACTTCAGATAGTGTTTTTACCTTACATTTTTCCTAACATGTATCCTCAACAGTTATTTGCCATAGGGGAAAATCATTCATATGGACATGGACATTTTCAGGAGAGCAAGGGATAAGTAAAATCATTGATACTATGATATTATCAATATATATATTGTGATAGCATCATAATATAAGTAATGTTAATTACATGAGTGGTGCCACTACTTTCTACTTTGCTTCATGTCATCACTCCAATCTGGAATCATGGCTTATTTAAATCCTAAACATCTGTGAAAATATTGTGTCACTAACAAGGAAAGAAAGCAGTGGAAGAAAGACCTCAGCTCTGAAGTCTTTCTGTGGCACCAAAATATAATTTTAACTTGGTTTCTATTCTTCTTTTAGCTTCCATCCCGAAATTGTCATGCATAATTGGATACAAATGGGTTGTTATAGACTAAGGAGAGGAAATGGTAGACAAGTGAATCATCTGCAAGTCATTGAGAAATAACAGCTCTCCTTTCAGGTCAGGGTTAGACTTATTATCATTCAAGCTAAAATACAATTTGCCAGAGGAGAAACAAGTGATTTGAATTTCCATGTTTTCAGTGCTAATGGTGAGTTGTAATTTCCCTGAATATAGTGATCTCCCCTTGTAAAGAACCACTTGAAAAATAGTTATTGCTATATTCCAAACAGCAATGTTTCTAGAGGCAGTTGGTTGAGTGCGTAAGATTTTTTCCCATTTCTCTATAGCCAGGATGCTCTAGCTTTTACTATGATGTAAATACATTAATTTCACTCCTGATTTGTACCCTATTAGAGAACTAGGATATGAGTGTACAGTAGTACCATATTTACATTTTTGAATTTATGTGGATGAGACTTTATTCTTGTATCACAAGGATACAAGAATAAAGGCTAGAACATATGAGACATAGAATGTTGCATCTTTAATTTTTCATTTCATAGGACTGCAAATTGAAGAGGGACACCTAGATAAGAACATGGAATTAATATTACCTTATTGATTTGACTGCTGGCGGGAGGTTTTTCTAACAAGAGGTTAGATGATCCTGCGTTCTAATCTAGAATGTAATTTTATTCCAAATGTTTCCCCAGGGCATTTCTAATGCCTCATTAAGGCAGTGTTTGCTTATCTCTACAAGCTCTCATTCTGATTAAATGTAAGACTTTTTCTTTTCCATTTCCAAGCCATGCAATAGCAATTTAGACCTAGTCAGATTCTGTATTTTACTTCTGTGGCTGTCGATAGGGGTCAGGAAACTTAATTACATATTATTAATATTGTTGTTGTTGTTGTTGTTGTTGTTGTTATTATTATTATTATTATTATTATTATTATTATTATTATTATTATTATGTTGATACAACACAGCAAACAAGATCACTATGCTGGATTTCGTATTTCATCACCAGTCGAGCGCTTCCCAAGCATCTAGGACTGGGTGATGTAGCGGCAAATTATGTTTGCCGATTCCAGTAAAGCGGCCTTTTGCAATTGACAGATGGAGATTTTGTCAATTCCGATGGTTTTCAAATGTTCACTGAGATCCTTTGGCACTGCGCCCAGCGTGCCAAGTACCACTGGGAACACTTTCGCTGGCTTATGCCAGAGTCATTGCAGCTTGATTTTTAGATCTTCATATTTTATTAATTTCTCTAGCTGCTTCTCCTCAATTCTGCTGTCCCCTGGGATTGCGATGTCGATGATCCATACTTTCTTTTTTTCCACGATCACAATGTCTGGTGTGTTATGCTTCAGAATTCTGTCAGTCTGAAGTCGGAAGTCCCACAGTAGTTTTGCTTGCTCATTTTTGACCATATTATTATTATTATTATTATTATTATTATTATTATTATTAGTAGTAGTAGTAGTAGTAGTAGTAGTAGTAGTAGTATTAGTATTATTAGTATTATTAGTATTAGTATTATTAGTATTATTAGTATTATTAGTATTATTAGTATTAATATTCTATCAAATAATCTTGCGCAGGTAAAACTGAAAGTCTCGACTTTTTTATTTATCCATGAACGACCACTTTTCTGACTTATTGTTAAATTCTGATGTCATTGAAGAAAGGCATATAAATGGGTTTGGTATGTTGTTTGGCATTAAGATCAGAAATAACCCTGCTTGGTTTAGATTTTTTTTTTTTAAAAAAGAAATATGTATTCCAATTTAGAAGCAAATGACAAAACGCCAGCATGCTGCATCGTTACAGAAGGAAATGTGCCAGACCATCCAAAAATGCTTGAATGCATTGGCAATTGGCAGTAGGCTTTATTTAGACTCATCAGTGAGGCATTCAAACAAGTTCATCTCTTCCTTTGATTGCTCAGATTGGCAACGAGAAGACAAAAAGACATAATTGGTCATATAATATAAACAAGCTATGATTTTTGACTTAAGTGTTTTATTATGTTAAATTATCTGATCATTAAAATTCACTTTTGTACCAATGGCATATTTGAAGATAACATTGTAAGTGATGTAAAGAGGACTTGACAGATAAATTAGAAATGAAAAATCAGTAATCTGTGTGTTCACTGGGATCTACAATAGTAAGAATAATCACTACAATCAGGAAAAATAATTATCATATGACCTAGGTTAAAAACTTAAGTATACAAAATACATACTTTGGTGGATACATTAACTAATAGTGTAAGAATGTAATATAAAGTTGGAACATCTTGTATAAAGTCAAGCCAGTGATTGACAGGACAAAGATAAATAGTAATAGCATCAAAGAATTTAAAATTTATTTTGGGTCATGAAGTCTAACTATTTGTCATGGCAACATTCTAAGTTTAAAATAGCCTCAACAAATATCTATCTGGCCTCTGCTTAAATGCTTTCAGTAAAAAGCATCTCACCTCTTCTCTTGGAAATTGGTTCCACAACTAAATTGCTTTTATCATTAGGAAGTGCTTCCTAACACTCAACATTCCATAACTGAAAGCATTAATCTGTCTTTAGCACTCCAAAATGATGGGAAACCATCACAGTTTTCATCTGTATGACAATCCTTCACGTGCTTGGAGAATTCTACCATGTCTTGTCTTAATCTATTTTGAAGGTTAAATGTTTCTCCTTTATTCACTTATTCTCTTCTTGTAAAAGTTAATTTCTACTGTTTTACCAATCCTAGTTGCTTTCCTTCTACTTGTTGCAGCTTTTATAAATCTGTGTTGCAATATAATGGTGCAAGTTCTGATTAATTGATAATAGACTGGAAAGGGTACATAGAAACATAGAAGACTGACGGCAGAAAAAGACCTCATGGTCCATCTAGTCTGCCCTTATACTATTTCCTGTGTTTTATCTTAGGGTGGATATATGTTTATCCCAGGCATGTTTAAATTCAGTTACTGTGGATTTGCGGCGCAGTCGGAGTAACAGTCGGACACAAGGAATGGGTATAAATAGGGTCACTTTTATTAAAACCAACTTGAATTAACTATTTAACCAAATAAGCCCACGTGACCTGCAGTGGTGCATAAATCAAATGGGGGCGGAGTTAACTTTCCAACCAAACTCAACTGAGCAACTTCTAGGGCGAAAGCTCCAAACCTGGGTGCAGGGTCATGGTAAAATTACACCTGCCCCCTGCCCCTTGCCACGCCCCCACGGTGTGTGGGATGGCTCGCCACTGGTCTCTGATAATCTCCATGCAGCGAGCCACAGGAGGGACCTCCCTCACCGAACCCAGGCCGGTCGAGCCCTGTAATCCGAGAGGTGCCCCTAAAGGAGATCACACAGTTGCTTACGCCCATTTCCGCCCCCTATCGGCCGTCCCCCCCCAGTGACCTTGAAGGGGGGGCACTAGTCGGTGAGACCACCCCCTAACCACAACTCCCATGAACAGAGTGGAGCAGGCGAAAAAACAGCCACAGCTCGGCCAATTTACTGTGGCTGCAAAAAATTCCTACTCGGCCCCACCATGGGCGACCCATCATATGCACCCTGTAACAGAGGGAGGGTGGGCGGGTGTCACACAATGCCGGGCGAGAGAACGACGCCACGAGGCAGCCCCTTTTATAGGGCTGCCTCACTCTCGCCCGGCCAAATGACGTCACAGCGGCCCCCGGGGATGATGTGGGGCCACCGGCTCCGCCTCCAACATGGCGGCCTCCTTCCCCCGACCACGCCGCAACTCCGCGCCGGCTGGTAAGGTCGCCGGTGGTTTTGCGGCGCAGTCGGAGTAACAGTCGGACACAAGGAATGGGTATAAATAGGGTCACTTTTATTAAAACCAACTTGAATTAACTATTTAACCAAATAAGCCCACGTGACCTGCAGTGGTGCATAAATCAAATGGGGGCGGAGTTAACTTTCCAACCAAACTCAACTGAGCAACTTCTAGGGCGAAAGCTCCAAACCGGGGTGCAGGGTCATGGTAAAATTACACCTGCCCCCTGCCCCTTGCCACGCCCCCACGGTGTGTGGGATGGCTCGCCACTGGTCTCTGACAATCTCCATGCAGCGAGCCACAGGAGGGACCTCCCTCACCGAACCCAGGCCAGTCGAGCCCTGCAATCCGAGAAGGAGATCCCCCCACACCTCAGTAGAGGTGCCCCTAAAGGAGATCACACAGTTGCTTACGCCCATTTCCGCCCCCTATCGGCCACAGCAGGGGGTGAAATTATAATTTATTCCCCCTGCTCCCCCCCTGCACATGAATGTGCAGGCACCTCTGCAGGTCCGCTATAAATTTGTCATTACCTTTATCTGTTAAATGTACCCCGTCCTGTCTATATAAGTCTACCTGGGAAGCCCTGACATCGGGGTGGTCTATAACTCCCCCCCGCCTGTAGTACCCACTTCTTAACTGCTCTGTTGACCCTCTTCCTGGCCCCATCAACCGCCCTGGGGTTCCTACCATGCCTCCAGCACCTACGTGGCAAGATGTTGGACCACAATACGTGGGTGTCCGGCCACCGCTTCCAGATTACCTGTAAACCATCCCAAATGTGCCACAACAAGTCAACGCCAGTCAGTGCACCCAGGTCGTTGCCTCCCACGTGTAAGACTAACCATCCCGGCACCCCATGCACCTTCCCGCTGAACAACAGGGGAAGCAAATCCAACCACCGTAGACCCCTACGGCCCAACCATTGAACAATCACGTGCCAGTCCAGCTCCAACTGCGTGCCTGGCGTTGTCACCTGGGCCCTCCTCTCAGCCCAGTATATCATGCTGTGGCCACAGATCAGGACTCTCTGTGCACCCTGTGCGTTCTCTAAAAGGAAGGGAGGAAACAAAGCAGCATCAGAAGTGGCCGCGCAGGCCGCACCCAGTCCCGCCCTACTCACCTAAGGGCGGATGTAAGTCCGGAAGACCGCAGATCGCCACCGGCCCACCGCACGTATCTCCGGCGCGCTGAAACCCTCTTCCGCTGCAAAAGAAGCTGCCCCAATCCTGAAAGAGTGAGTCCCATAACGCTTGGGGTCCAGGCCCATGCGGGCCAGGGCCTTGGTCGTCACCGCCCAAAACTGGTACCTGGTGAGAGGTTCCCCAGAAGAATGACAAAAAAGCGGGCCGGGATCTCCGCCCCCAAGGGCCCAATACGCTGAGATTGCTTCCACCGGACACACACTCCTGTGGCAGGTCCAGGAAAGCTTAACTGTCACGCCCCGTCCCTTCTGATCCGTTTTGGATCGTCGCACCCGTAGGAAGACTGAGCCCCGCCTGATTCTAATGTCCCTAGCTGTAAAGGCCCGGCCAGAGCTGTCAAACCTGGATGCCGCCGAGACCTCACTTACACAAAAGGCCCAAAAAAACAACGTCACCGCAGCCGCGTGATAAAGTGCCGCCTCGTACTGAGAGCGGCAAAGCCCGTCCCACAAGTCGCCCAAACCCCTCAGGTGAACTAACCTAAGGGGGCGTCTGCTATCACCCCGGGTCGGGCCCCTCTCTCTGATCCACCCCTCCAGTGTTTTCCTAACCCTAAAGTCCCCCGTGGTGTCTGAAAAGCCCCGTGACTTGGCTATAAAAGCCAATCCCGCCAGCTTGGCCCGAATGGTGCGGGCTGACAACCCCCGGTGCTTACACAGTGTACAAAACTCCAGTAGATGTTCGACCGGGGCCGGCCAAAGCTGATCGTATCTCCTAAGTTGACGAAAAGCCCAAAATTCCCTACCTGCCCGCTGGTATGACCTCCTGGTGCTTGCGGTAATCGACATGTCCAATGCCCTGTTTACGTCGGCCCTCCACAGGTGCTGGGGGGCTGCCTCCGGGTACTCCTCGGCCTGTGGGGCAAGCAGCCGGAACCTAGCTAACTGTCCCCTGGATAATGCGTCGGCTACCCCGTTCCTAATCCCCGGGACATGGTGAGCGTGAAAGAGCATGTTATATGCCAGGCACCTCATTACCATGTGACGAACCAACCCCATCACCCGTTCGTTCTTGGAGGAAAGCGTGTTAACCACATGTACGACCGCCATGTTGTCACACCAGAAATGTACTGTCTTCCCGGTGAAGCTATGGGACCAAAGCTCGATGGCTACGACAATTGGGAACAGTTCCAAAAAGGTCAGATCCCTGCAAACTGCGGTACCCAGCCACCCCTGCGGCCAGTCCGCCCTAAACCACCTGTCCTTCCAGACCACACCAAAACCAGCCGTCCCGGCTGCGTCCGACTTCATCTGGAAGTCGCCTTTCAACAGCATGTCTTGTCTCCAAAAGGAGACCCCGTTGTACGTGTCCAAAAACTGTTGCCATACCCCCAGGTCCTTCCCAACGCTAGCCGTCAAGCGAATCCTGTGGTGCGGCTTGCTCAGACTCACCGTCGCCTGGTAAAGCGTAAACATGAATGCCCTACCTGGCGCTATCACTCTACAAGTGAAGTTCAACAGTCCAGCTAGCTCCTGAACCTGCCTAAGGGTCACTCTTCTAGCGGCCCGCACCACCCTCACCGTGTTCCGCAGCCTCGCTAGCTTGTCTTCAGGTAGCCTACACATCTGCGCTACCGAATCCACCTCAATGCCTAGAAATGTAAGCCTAGTGGTGGGCCCCTCGGTCTTTTCATGTGCCAGAGGCACGCCGAGGTCCACGCATAAATCCTGAAACCCTGCCATCCCCCGCTGGCATTCGTCAGAGCCCGCCGGCCCTGCGAAAAGAAAGTCATCTAAATAATGGACAACTGACCGAATCCCGGTACTCTTCACGTGGGCCCACTCTAGGAAAGAACTAAACTTCTCAAACAATGAACATGAAATTGAACAACCCATCGGCAGGGCCCTATCAACAAAGAACCCCCCTTCAAACTGAAAACCTAAAAGGTCGAAATCCTCGGGGTGAATCGGCAAAAGTCGAAAGGCTGACTTAATATCACACATACCCATCAGGGCCCCCGGGCCACACCCCCGTACCATCGAGACAGCCGTCTCGAAGGGCGTGTAGCGCACCGAGCACAGCTCTTCAGGGATGTGATCATTTACCGAGGCACCCGGAGGGAAAGACAGGTGATGAATGAGCCTGAACTCCCCGGCTGTTCTCTTGGGCACCACACCCAGGGGGGATACTTGCAGAGAGGGCAGGGGCGGCTCCATAAAGGGGCCCAACACCCGTCCCTCCCGCACCTCCTTCATAATTTTGTCCCGTACCACATGCCCCATGCCAGCTACCGACCTCAGGTTGTCCGCAAGGCAAGCGATCCTAGGCCCCTCGTACGGAATCCTAAAGCCCTCCGTGAAACCTGCAACCAAAAACTCGGCACCCTTCCTAGGGCGGTAGCCGGTAAGCCTGGCTCTCAACCTGTCCAATCTAACAGGGGTTGGTCCCCTTACCCTGAGCTCCTGCTGGCTGGGGCTTGGAAGGGCCCCCTGCCCCCTTATTGCCGCCTCCCCCCCTGCCCCTGTAGCAGGCTGATGTTGGGTGCCTGCCATTACACAAAGCGCAGGCGTGGCGAAAGCGGTAAACTGGCCTGGAACAGGCTCCCCTGGCGCCGTACTCGTAACAGTACGGCGGGATCAGAAAGGGCGAACCAGCCCCACTACGCTGTGCAGAGGCCGGGGTCCCCGAAGAGTGGCTTCCTTTCGCTGGGTCAGCAGCAAGTGGCCGGTAGGCGTCCGCCCACTAGCCGGGGTAGCTGCTTGCTGCGTGGCTTGAAGCCACAGGTCGTTGTGCCTCATGTCCCAAGGCCAGTGCCTATTGTGTGCGGCAAATCTCCGAAACGTTTCATCGTACTGCTTCCAAGCCTCACCCCCAAACTCCTGATACACCATTAAGATCATATTCATATATAGGATAAGCTCGTGGGTCTTGTGCACATCATCCTCCACCACCACCGAATGATATGCCAGGAAGGCGTAGGCCCACGCCAATATCCCCTTATCCATTTTGGTGTCCTTTGCCTCCTCAGACCCCTTCTTACCGTCCTTGTCCTTATCCTTCTTGGATTTCTCGGGTAACAAAATGTTGAAGATATCTACATAAGCCCCGCACCAAATTTTTCGCTTAAGGGCCTGTGACATGTGCATGCTAAGTGGCGTGTCAGGGAGGCCGGGTGCAAAGGGGTTGTCACTGTCCCCCTCGTAGGGGTCAGTGGCATAGTTCCCTCTAAGCTGAGCAGTGAGCAATCGCTCACTTAAAAATCATCATCAACTCAGAGTTTTCCAAACCTGCCCAGAAGCCGAGAGGGAAAGAGTGAGAGGGAAGGAGAGAGAGAGGAAAGAGAGAAACAGATAGAAAAAAGAGAGGAAGGAAAAGAGAAAGAAAAAGAATGGGAGTAAGGAAGAGAGAAAATCAAAATCTAGTTTGAAACTAGCTCAACTATTTAAGTGGCATTTTGATATTGATAGAGTTGCCCTATTATGAGCTCACTGTTATAGACACACAGTACAGTATTTTATTTTGAAATTCTCTGAGGCAAAATAGGGTGGGTTTTTTATTTATTTTTTGTTTGTTTGTTTATTTATTTATTTATTTATTATTTCTGTGCCGCCCAGTCCCGAAGGGACTGCCGCTCAGACACTATACTTTTCCGCCCACCCCCCAAAAAAATTAGAGGGAACACTGGTCAGTGGACTCCGTTGTTGTGAACTCCGAGCTATCCCTCGAAGTGTCCCGTCTCCTTCTGCCCCGCTTTGTCACACCGCGATGACGGCCCCTGCCCCACACCTGGGCTGCAGTGCGCGAACGCCATGTTTTGTGTGTCTTATGTGTATTGCGTTTAACCGCCCGTAACCTGCCTCGTGGTCCCCGTGGCCGGGACCAACGATGCTTAGGCACAGGGCACTCACCCCAATGTGAAGAGTCGTCATCAGCCTCCTCTGAGCAGGAAGCAGCCCTGCTTCCCCATCTCCTCTTGCGCCTTTTCTTAGCACGCCAGTCGGATCTCACCCTCTGGGACCTTTCCTCTGAGTCCGAGGAGCTCCGGGTCCCCTCTGCGCTCGTGGCACCCCTGGCGTCCTCTTACCCGGACCTGCCCCTCTCCCTTGGACCCTCATCCAATTTCTCGAGCAAGGCAGAAAGAAGGTGTGAGGAGACAGACACTGACTCCTCCCCTGCACCCTCACTCCCAACCGCCCGAGCCGTGGGGGACCCCTCATCAGACCCACTCATTTCTACTGGGCTGGGGTCCCCCTCCCCGGGATCAGAGGCCTCCATCCCTCTACCACGTGGCCCCCGGGATGGGGCCCTCCCCTGGTGGCAGCCTGCTGCCCTAGGGGTCACCCCCCGGCGCCTTGCGGCCCGCCCCCTGCTGCTTTCCTCCCCCCTGGAGCTGCCCTCCCTGCCCGGCCTACTGGCCTGTCCAGCCCCAGGGGCCTCCCCCCATGTCCTCTTGGGGGCCCTCCTCCTTCCCGTACGGCAGGGCTCGATGGGGGGGGGGGGGTGCCCTGATCGCCAGCCTGCCCCCCCGCTGCCCGCCGCCGGGTCCCTGACTTAGCCCTGCTGCCCCTTGCCATAGCCCTGCTGCCCCTTGCCATTAACACCCCCGAATCCAAACCAGAAGAGGCCCGACCGACAGCCGATGCCTCCGGCGCTGCCGGCCCGAGCCTCCAAATGCCGCCCGAGGGTCCTCTTCGGCCTCCGGGCCTAGCCGCGCTCTCTTCGCAGCGACCGCGTGCTGCCGGCCTGAGCCTCCAAATGCTGCCCACGCATCCTCTTCGGCCTCCGGGCCTTGCCGTGACCTTGCGCTGCCGGCCCGAGCCTCAAAACGCCCACGCATCCTCTTCGGCCTTCGGGCCTAGCCGCGCTCTCACTGCCGCATCCGTGTGCTGCAGGGCCGTGTCACACAATGCCGGGCGAGAGAACGACGCCACGAGGCAGACCCTTTTATAGGGCTGCCTCACTCTCGCCCGGCCAAATGACGTCACAGCGGCCCCCGGGGATGACGTGGGGCCACCGGCTCCGCCTCCAACATGGCGGCCTCCTTCCCCCGACCACGCCGCAACTCCGCGCCGGCTGGTAAGGTCACCGGCGGTTTTACCAACCACGTCTGCTGGAAGTTTGTTCCAAGGATCTACTACTCTTTCAGTGAAATAATATTTCCTCACGTTGCTTTTGATCTTTCCCACAACTAACTTCAGATTGTGTCCCCTTGTTCTTGTGTTCACTTTCCTATTAAAAACACTTCCCTCCTGAACCTTATTTAACCCTTTAACATATTTAAATGTTTCGATCATGTTCCCCCTTTTCCTTCTGTTCTCCAGACTATACAGATTGAGTCCATTAAGTCTTTCCTGATATGGTTTATGCTTAAGACCTTCCACCATTCTTGTAGCCCGTCTTTGGACCCGTTCAATTTTGTCAATATCTTTTTGTAGGTGAGGTCTCCAGAACTGAACACAGTATTCCAAATGTGGTCTCACCAGCGCTCTATATAAGGGGATCACAATCTCCCTCTTCCTGCTTGTTATACCTCTAGCTATCAATTCAATCACGGGTACATCCCATGATTGAATTGATGCAAATTAAAATTGCATTTCCCCTTTTTATAGCCATGCCATCCTTGCTGAGTCAGTTGTGGAAAGTGGAATTCCTGTGCCATTTCCTATTCCTTAATCTACTGTCCTGATTTTTCTCCTGTTGCTGGTCCCTAAAGTCTAAAATCTATGTTTGTTTCCAGGCAACCAATTATTTCCCCCTATTTCATTATTTCCAAGGCTGGGGAGAGAAAAACCTTTTTTTCCTCATGGCAGTAAATAACCAATTGTCCTGCTCCTCCTCCTCCTCCTCATCATCATTCTTATCCTCATCATCCTCATCATCATGAGCAGTGTTCTGTTGTTGTTTTCCCCAAATCCAAATCAGGTGTTGGACTGTAATCATTTTCTGAATGATAGAACTGGTCTACCTCTATAATTATCTATTTTTTCTGACTTTTTCTACATTTCTGAGTAGGCATTCATTTTAACATTTATTTAGAATAAACGATTATCTAGAACAGCGTTTCCCAATCGGTGTGCCGCGGCACACTCGTGTGCCGTGAGACACGGCCAGGTGTGCCGCAAAGCTCCTAGGGAAGCTCCAGCTGGGCGGGGTGCTGCCGGTGCCGACCTGGAGCTCCCGCTCGCAGCTGTCCCCCGGCTCCTGCTCGATGCCGCGGTTTTCGGCGCTCTCCTGCTGGGCCCCAAAGAAGGAAAGCAGGAAGAAGGAGAGCTTCATTCTTCGCGCCTTTTTCCTGCCTTCCTACTTTGGGGCCCAGCAGGAGAGTGCCAGAAACCACGGCATCAGGCAGGAGCCGGGGGACAGCTGCGAGTGGGACCCCCAGGACGGAGGCACCGGCAGCGCCCCGCCCAGCTGGAGCTTCCCTGGCGTCGGCGGCAAGTGTCCTTTGTGGCCCGGCGGGAGGGCACTGGCGGTGGGAGGGGGTGGCGGTTGCAGCGGCCACAGGCAGTCGCGGGGAGATGGCGGCGGCAAGAGGGAGCTCCAGGCGGCGGCGAGAGGGAGCTCTCTCTCTCTCAGCTGACTGCAAGCGGGAGCCCTGACGGTGGCGGTTGGACGTGCTGCTGGACGTCGTACATGCTGGCGCTGTGGGCCTGGCATATATGGTGTCCAGCAGCACGTCCAGCTGCCGCCGTCAGGGCTCCCACTTGCAGTCAGCTGAGAGAGAGAGAGAAAGAAAGAGAGACATATAAGAGAGGCAGAGAGAGAGAGAAAGAGAGACATAGCAAGAGAGGCAGAGAAAGAGAGACAGAGCAAGAAAGAGAGACAGCAAGAGAGGCAGAGAAAGAGAGAGAGAGAGAGAGAAAGAGAGAGAGAAAGAGAGACATAGCAAGAGAGGCAGAGAGAGAGAAAAAGAAAGAGAGACATAGCAAGAGAAAAAGAGAGACTTAGCAAGAGAGGCAGAGAGAAAGAGAAAGAGAAAGAAAGAGAGACATAGCAAGAGAGACAGAGAGAGAGAAAGAGAGAGAAAGAAAGAGAGATAGCAAGAGAGGCAAAGAGAAAGAAAGAGACATATAGCAAGAGACAGTGAAAGAGAGAGAGAGAGAGCAAGAAAGAGAGAAAAAAGCAAGAAAGAGATAGCGAGACAGAGAGAGAGAGAGCAAGGGAGAGAGAAAGACATAGAGGAAGGGAAGGAGGGAGAGAGAAAGAGAGCAAAAAAGAGAGGAAGAAAGAAAGAAAGAGGGATGGAGAGAGAGAAAGAAGGGAAGGAAGGAAAAGAGAGAAAGAGGGAGAAATAGAGTGAAAGGGAGGAAGAGAGAGGGTTTTTTTGTCCAAACTTTTCTTTAGCCCGCCCCCGCCGCCCACCCACCCCTTTCAATGTTCCACAGGATTTTGAAAATATGAATAATGTGCCGCGGCTCAAAAAAGGTTGGGAAACACTGATCTAGAATGAATGATATCGTACACTTATGCCAGCTTAATTCCATTGAATTCCATTGCTGCACTTATTGTTACAGAAGATGTGAGTATGTGTCACCTATAAGATGAGCTTCCCAGAAGAACACAATGGTAGTCTTCATTCAGTATCAGATAAACAGCTGGGGTTGGAGTTGAAATAAAGTCCTTAAAGATCTAAGCCAAGGATAAGTAATTACAACTCCATAGCATTTTGCATTCTTGCAATAAAAGATTATTCAGAACAAGTGGGAACTAGCTGTCTTGTAGATAAAGCGATAGAATCCTGAAAAAAGAAGCATATGTTTTAAAGTAACTTATGTGATTAGATATCTGATGCTGAACCACTCCTTTAGCAGTAAGTTGCAATGGACACTCATATGCCTGCAGATCCTCTCTTTGTGGCCCAAGAGTGTTTATTCCATTTGAATTTGATTATTTATTATTATTGTTTTGTTTTAAATTGTCAGAATCATCTTCGTTTATTCAGATGTCAGTAGATTCATATACGCTGCATTGACACTCTTTGAAAATAAACCTGGTTAGTGGCTGCAGCGCAGATTGTTTCCTGTGAATGGGTGTTTTATGACTAAGCACATGTATTATGGTCTGTGGCTGCCCAAAATGTTTCTTCAACTCTGAGTACATGAAATTGTTAACTTTGCTTGATTCCAGATTCTATTTTATTTATGTGACAGCACACATGAATATTTTTTCTAGCATTTTAAAAAAACCTATCTTCTTTCTTTAATGATTCAAGTGAGATGTTTCCTCACACACCCCTTCTTTACTATTTCTGTTTCTGTAGCTGCCCCTCAAGGGTCAATAGGTTTGCTTTACTTTTTAATAAATTTGTTAAATCCTTACATCTTCAATATGATTTATAACAGTGGGGGTCAGAAACTGGTTGATCCAGAAATATCAATGTCTGGCTGTTATAACTTGCCAAGGAGTCAGATGTCATTGGGAAATAAAGGACAAAGAGGAAAAAAATAAAGATGTCATTCCCCTGCCTGTTTTTTACATAGTAGTAACTGAAATACCAAGTCATTGCCCAAGTCTGCTACTGAAATTAATTAAGAAGCCTGTGTGCTAGGAGTCTAGGTGAAAAGTTTTAGAATATGAATGTAAAACAGAAAAACAAAATCTTTCCTTACTGCCTTTGACTTTGTTGCCTTTTTCCATTTCTACTTCTTTTCCTTTTCTTTTTTGTTCTAGTTTAGTTTACATTCATTTTTCTGTGTTATTAAAAACTTCAATAAAATATTTTTTTTAAAAAAAAGGATATTTGAAATATATGAAAAGAAAACCTGTAAATAACTAAATTCTAATTTTAATCTAGTCTGGAGATGCAAATCATGTCAACATAAATCATGATTTACAAAGATGAAATGCTTTCAAGAATCCCTTGATGTTTCTGTTGCTTTGGTAGCTCATTCTGAAATAAATTGTTTATGTATTGGAATTTTCTAGCAACAAGGAGTGTTGATTTTTGAAGTTAGCTTTGGATTGACCTGCTATTTATTCTTCAATAGGCTTTATCACAAAAAGAGAACACACAATATCTTTTTGCTGCCAAATAAGAAAAAATAAGGTGCTAATAGTTAAATGTTTATTTTAGAATTTTTGGATATGGATCACCTCTCAGAAATTTATTACTGGGATGTGTAATGTGATATTGTACTTTCTTCCTTAATTCTGGAAGTGTGTGATTGTCACTGGGTTATGGAAAATGTAGTCACACTAGGTAAAGTATACAATCAGAAGAAAAGGATTTTCTGTCACTTGAAAAGGGATTTTACATTTTCATTTTCATTCCAATCAACCACAAAATAGCGCCGGGGGTGCTTACCCACCGGCGTTTTTGCTGGAGGCTCGGGGAGATGCAGCACACGTGGCGTAGCCGCCATCTTGAATTTTGGCCGAGATCTCGCGAGATTTCACAAGATCTCGGCCGATGATCAGGCCAGGGTGGCCTGATCGATGATGTGTCCGGGCGGGGCCTGCCTGCCCTATAAAAGGGTGTGCAGGCCCGAGGCTCTCCCTTTTCGCCCGGACTCGTCAAGCTAAGGATTTTCTGTCACTTGAAAAGGGATTTTACATTTTCATTTTCATTCCAATCAACCACAAAATAATATTACACAATTTGGCTTTAATGATGTGAACCTAAAATCTATCCCCAGCTTCATTATTATTAAAACTATTAAAATTCTTTTCACAGGATACAGATCTGGATTTATGTTCCTGTATATAGATGTAATCCATTGCTTCTTTATCCAAGAATCCCAGCTGGTGCCTGCAGCACTTAGCCGAGATTAATATATTCAGCCTTCAATTTCCATCAAAAGATCAATAACAATAACCACAACCTCATGGACTAAGTGTTCTGTACTGTTGTTTTGTGTTGTTTTCTCTGAGTTTCTCTCTTTCTCTCTTTCATTCTCTCTCTCTCTCTTTTGGTAATATGGGAAATGCTGAAGATCTTGAAAGTTGCTTGGTCCTTCATAAAAATATTGACCAATTATTGATATTGTCACTTTTTTCAGCCAGTAGAGGGAACTCTGACACTGTGCATGGCCAGATCAGTCAGTCAACAATTACCATAAGAACACTGATATTTCCAAAAGAAATTTAAAAACATAAATAAACTGGAAGATTTTTTAAAAAGCCAATATTACAAAATAAGATGGCAATCATAAGCCAATCAGATCTGGGAGTGAGGAAGAGAGATGCAATTAAGGTAGAGGAGGTCCAAAAGTTTTGCCAGAAGATAGTGAAACAGTTGGATTGATAATATTTTTTTAAACAAAACAAAAGATGACAATCATTTGCAATAAAACCATCAAATAATCAGTTAAGTGTACACTTGTTTGACATACTTTTGTGGTCTTCAAGAAGTGCAGATTAAAAATAAGATAAATTGATGTTAAAATCCCTGTTTGTTTCATAAAGCTTTGGATTTTCAGATTCAGAGTGGACCAGAGTGGCTTGTTTCATATTGTTCATATTTCTGGCATTTAGATTATTCTAATTCTGTAATTTGGATTTTTAAATATTAGGATAGAAGAAAGTTACACATTTATTATTCAAACATTTTTACATATAATATTTTAAAAATACGTGGATGTGCAATTACATCATAATCAGTGTTTAGCTATTTTGACACTAATTAAGCCAACATAATGGAGTACTATACTTTGAAAAGTTTAGCAGTCCACTCTTCCTCCTGAAATATCCCAAATAATATTCTGAAAATTAATAGAAAGCCACTAAATTCTCTCTAGCCATGTTTGAATTCAAAATCAAGTCTGAAAAATACATACTTCCTCTCAAATCAAATTCATTGAGCAGCCTTAACAATCAATACTGAACAATAATTAGCTTCTCATATTTATTATTTATTTATTTAATATTTAAATTTATATGCCACCCAACCCCATGGGACTGAGGTATTACCTCATATAGAGGTAAGATACATAAGCCCATTGATAACTCCAGGCCTATTGGAAATGTGTTACTGCATTTTCAGTCAAATAACATCTGAAGTACTTATTCATGTACAAGTAGCATCATCTTCATATTAAGAATCAATTGATGGTATATACTTATTTGAACACTCGTAATGAAAGTTAGGAAATGAGGAAATAGAAACTGCTGTGAACTTCTTGGAAAGACTAGCCAACCTGACACCTTTGTGATATATTGGGACTGCAACTCCCAAAACCCCTAGCCATAATTACTATGAGATGTCTAGTTTTAGTGCATCTGAAGAACATGAGGTTGGAAAAAGTGAACTAGACCAATATGTATTCAGCATTGATTACTGTTCTCTGAGCACTATTTAGTAAGACTCCCCACGTCCATAATTGGTTATATTTTCAAATCATTCACAATATGTGGTAAATCCAATCCATTTTTTCTTTCATGTTGTTTTCTTTCATGAACTGTATACTGTCACTTACACTTGCCACTATTGCTTGAGTGAGTGGAAGGAAGGGACTGTTTCACCAGTTAAACCATATGAGAAATATGCCAGATTGGAACTGATTCCTTAACTCATTCCTTAAAGGAGATATACGGTATACATATTGATTTACGAAAGCAATTTGGATAACTTTTCAAATTGAATATACAAAAGAGCTCTGTTAAAGTTTTGAAATATTTTGTGAGAAGTAATAAGCAAAAGAATAAATTTTATACACTTAATTCATAAGATATTTTTAAAGCATTGAAAGACTTTTGTCCTAAGATATAGCTGAACAGCAATCTTTCTTTGAAGAAGTTAAAATGTTTTTAATAACTTGAGGAAGGAACATAAACTTGACCTATTTGACGAGGGCTAAATGAAGAAATTAATTATATAAGCTTCATTTATTTTATTTGCATATTATGTAGCATAACATAATATTGCATGTATTCTGTGTGTATGTTTGTGTGTATAAAAGATAGGTACAGAAGTCCTCAACTTACAATAGTTCATTTAGTAACATTTAAAATTACAATATCCTTGGGAAAAGAAAGTGTCTTATGACTGTATTTCACACTTAGGATCGTTGCAGCACCCCTGTGGTCATACGATCAAAATTCAGATGCCTGAAAACTGACTCATATTTATGATGGTTGCAATGTCCCAGGTCATGTGGTCACCTGGGTCTGACCTCTTAACTAGTAAAATCAATGGGAAGCCGTATTCTCTTAACAATCGTGTTACTAATTTAACAATTACAGCAATTCACTTAACAACTGTGGCAATAAGGTCATAAAATGGGCCAAAACTCTCTTAACAAACCTCTTATTTAGTAATAAAAATTGGGAGCTCAATTGTGGTCATAAGTCGAGAACTACCCCTATGTGGAAGATTTGAGTTTTTTGAAGTACAAGGGTCGCCCAGCAAGTAATGCATCATATTTTTTTCTTCAACAATTATTTATTGAACACAATGAAACTTACACACAAGAAAGAATTAGGTTTCTTCTTCACTCTCTATTTTCCACGTAATCTCCATCCCAATCTATGGTCTTCTTCCAGTCACACACAAGGGTGTGTATGCCCTGTCAGTATCACTCCTTGTTCTGGTCACAAAGACATTTCTGCACTGTGTGAATCACCTCTTTGTCATCCTCAAAATGTCTTCCACAACTAACCGTACTTATGTCAACTGCATATTCTCCATAAGCTGTACACAAATGTTTGTGAATGTTCCCAACAGTTTCTTTCTCCGCAGTGAGAAATTCAACGATGACGTGCTGCTTGTAAAGGGAATAGCAGAAGCTAGTCGTTTGATTGTTTAACTGAAAAATATGATGGATAACCACTCATTTGTAGACAATGAATTCTGTTTAGCAAAACCTCTTTTACTCATGTACTGAAACATGAATAGCCAACCTTGTAATAACCCCTTATTTTTGAAAACAACAAAGCCCAAGACATTATTTATAGCATGCCATTTCTAACATATTATTGGTAATACACAATAACACACTTATTTCAAATAAAAGAACTTTTTCTTAAATACCCTTGACTATGATATGAAATTACAATACAACACATTAAATATAGAAGTTGATAAATGATTATTCCATTGAATTATAATCTTTGTGACCCAAATGTGTCAAATTGGCTATCAGAAGTCATTAATTTGCTGCTTGAGAAGGAGTCCAAAAGTGAAAAAAATCAGGTGGTGTTCTTTTTGAAAGCCAGTAATGATGCTGCCTTCAATAAAACTAAACAGAATAAGTAAGTGCAACTTTTTGCCAGGAGGGAGAAAATAACCCAAATATTTTCCCTTTTATGTATGTGTTTTTCAACTCTACATCAGCTAAACAATAGGAACAGTATTATGTAATGTGTAATATGTAATATATATATGAAAAAAACAATAGATATCAGATCTTTATATCTGCAACACATTTGTAGGAAAATTCTATATACATATACATACACATACATATTATATACATGTATACATACATACACACACAGAGACATATACACATACACACACACATATATAATCTATCTCAAATTCAGATGTCACTTTAGGAACAGGTGTTTTTGCAACATTTTATAATTAATCTTAGAAAGATATGATACAAACCTTTACATGAGTTGAAATAATTTATATTCTTCAATATAATCATATGATGGTATAGGCTATATCTTCTGGTGATATCATGGCCTGAAGTCTTTCTCAGTGTAGAAATGCTTTCCTGTTATCCATGTGAATGAACCACATAAGATGTTTTTAACCTGATATATGTAGTATATCTCATGAATGAAAGACGCTCTTATAAAAAAAAACAAAGAAAAATATGATGAATTGCAGAAAACAATTAGAAGAAAAATTTGACTGGCAAAAGAAAAGTGGTTTGCAAAGAAATACAAAGAAATAGAAGAAACAGAATCTATTCATGATAATTTCAACTTACACAAAAATGTGAAAGAAGCAGCAGGTGTCTACAAAAGAAAACCAACAACTTAGTTGACAAGGAGGGGAAAATCATCTTGGATGAGGATGAAAAACTCAAAAGATGGAACGACTATATTGAATAACCTTTTTGAGGACACTATGGATGATATTGATATGGAAAGTACAGCAACTGGACCAAACATCACTATGGAGGAGGTTGAACATACAGTAAAAATAGCAGAAACTAGAAAACCACGGGACTTGATAATATCCCAGTAAAAATCTTAAAATTGCTGGAATACAAGGGGAATAAATTTTTACTGCAGCTCTTCAATAGAATATATGAAATATGAAATATAATAAATGATTGGCTAAAGTCAACCTTTGTTACAATCCTCCCAAAAAAATAAATGCAAAGAAGTGTACCGAATAGAGAACAATTTAAGCTTAATGAGTTATGCTCTGAAAATATTCAGGAGAATAATTCACACAATAATATACAGCAAAATTGGCGAATGTCTAAGTAACACACAATTTGGTTTCAGAAACAATCTTGGTACACGAGATGCCCTATTCTGCATTCAAGTTCTTTTACAGCACTGTAGAGATGTCAATCTAGTGTTTACATGTGTTTCATCAATTTTGTAAAAGCATGTGATAAAGTAAGACACAGAAAATTATTAAAGTCCTGAAACAAGTGGGACTAGATGACAAAGACATCTGAATCATAAAGAATCTTTATTGGCATTGTGAGACTAGGCCCAAAATACTCAGATGATGCAGAAATAAGAAGAGGAGTCAGACAGGGCTGTATTCTGTCTCCACTGTTGTTTAATATCTAGTCTGAGTCAATTTTCTCTGAAGCACTGGAAAACATTGTTGCTGGCCTCAAAGTTAATAGTGCTCAGATCATCAGTTTAAGGTATGCTGGTGATATACAGTGGTACCTCGGTACTCGAATGCTTTGGTTCTCGTACATTTCGGATAATGAACAAAATTTTCGGCAAAAATTTGCTTCTGTATCTGAACAAAAATTCGGATACCAAACAGCCACAGAAAATTTTGTTCATTATCCGAAATGTTACCGCTGGGGGCTGCTGCAATACCAGCAGCTTCAGGGGGCTGAGGAGCTCTATAAGAGCTCCAAGCTGCAGGAAGGGTGGGGGCGGCTGCAATCCCGGCAGCTTTGGGGGGCTCCTTTCCTCATTGCTTCCTCTTATTACCTGTAAGCAGCTGCAAAAACTTTCTCCTTCCCGGAGGCGGCAATGGCGGCGGCTTCCCTTCGAGTAGCAACAGTGCTGGGAACATCATATGATGAAGGAAAGCCGCTGGAGCCATCTCAGCAGTTGCCGCCGCTCCAGCAGCTTTCCTTCATTACGTGACGTTCTTGGCACTGTTGCTCCTCGAAGGGAAGCCGCCGCCGGGAAGGAGAAAGTTTTTGCAGCTGCTTACAGGTAATAATACGAAGCATTGAGGAAAGGAGCCCCCCAAAGCTGCCGGGATTGCAGCCGCCCCCACCCTTCCTGCAGCTTGGAGTACCAAATTTATTTATCCCATAGGAAATAAAGAAAATAGATTTAATTGGTTCCCAGTGAGTTAACAGGGCTGGGAACCAATTAAATCCATTTCCATTATTTCCTATGGGTTAAATAAATTCGGTACTCGACCAAATCAGTTCTCGACCACACTTCTGGAACGAATTGTGGCCGAGAACCGAGGCATCACTGTAGTTCTGCTTGCCAGTAAGCATGAAGATCTACAGTTCCTCATCAACAGAGTTTCAGAAATAACTGAAAAATATGGCTTTAAGCTTTAACACCTCAAAAACCAAGATTATGGTTGTCAGCAAACAACTTACAAACAACCCATTAATTTACCACTGATAAATTTGGAAGGAATATCACTAGAAAAAGTTGAAGGAATCACGTACCTCATTTTTAATTTACATGAAAGCTGGGATATGATCAGTTAAGTAAAGACAAGGATAGAGAATGCTCAAACAGCATTCTTCAAAATGAAAAAGGTCTTCTTCAGCCTAAAACTGAAAATCAGGCTTGTTAGATGTTACGTCTTTTGTAACCTGCTCTACAGAGTGGAGAGTTGGTCTCTGACAGAAAACCACTTGAAGAAACTAGAAGCATTTGAAATGTGGATTTACAGACAGCTGTTACATGTAAACTGGCTTAACAAAATCACAAGTGAGAGGTGATAAGCTGCCTGGGAAAGGAAATAATCAAAACCATTAAAAAGCAAAAGTTAGAATATTTTCGACATGTGATACAACACCTAGAAAAAATATGGCACCCTTCACTGAATCCTCCAGGGAAAGATTGAAGGCACAAGAAGAACATCATGGCTTAAAAACCTAAGGGGCTGATTTGGACAAAACCCAGCAGCACTTTTTCATACAACTGTTGACAAAAATTGCCCAACATGATCATCAATATCTGATGATGGATAGGGCTGAAGAAGTATGCAATATAGTTCTTCATGCAACCTTCCTTCCATTCTATAAAAAATCCTTTGTATATGTGCCTTTATATGTGTATATTTTTCTATATATGTATATAATATGTATGTGATATTTACATACATTCACACATCAGTATAAAAACACATGGTGGGGAAATGGTATTGCTATGAGTGACAGCAGCAAAGGGGAAATTGCCCCTTCTTTAAATATATATGAGACATTCATTTAAGCTACGCTGATTTCTGCAGTAGATTTATTTATTTATTTATTTATCTATCTATCTATCTATCTATCTATCTATCTATCTATCTATCTATCTATCTATCTATCTATTTATTTATTTATTTATTTATTTATTTATTATTTAGATTTGTATGTCGCCCCTCTACGCAGACTCGGGGCAGCTCACAACAAAGTGAAAACAATTTACAACAAATCTAAATTACTGTTTAAAAATATTTAAAAGACCCCATTTTCTAAACACACATACATACAAACATATAATTCATAAATTGTATATGCCCGGGGGAGATGTCTCAGTTCCCCCATGCCTGACGACAAAGGTGGATCTTAAGTTGCTTACGAAAGGCAAGGAGGGTAGGGGAAGTTCTAATCTCTGGGGGGAATTGGTTCCAGAGGGCCGGGGCCACCACAGAGAAGGCTCTTCCCCTGGGGCCCACCAACAGACATTGTTTAGTTGACGCGACCCGGAGAAGGCCCACTTTGTGGGACCTAATCGGTCACTGGGATTCGTGCGGCAGCAGGCGGTCTCAGAGATTATCAGGCCATCAGGATCCCTGGGCCAAAAGCAAACAACCTGATAACTTTTTTCAATATCCAGATACCCATCACATGCTTTTCTATCATGACTCATCAGAGAAAGAAATATATTAAAAATTGTCATGATTTAGCAACCTGACACAAAATAATAGTAAAATGTCATGTGAGAGCTAGCTGAGATATTGTATGAGGGATCCTTATCATTTTTAACTTCTAGATAGGGGTGTCAAATTGATGTCATCGTGTGACATATCATAACTTTGTCCCGCTTCGCTAAACTGGGCATGGGCATGGGCAGCACGTGACTCATCTAACCCATGGGCAACAGGTTTGACTCCCTGTTCTACAGGACCATGAAGACTTGGCTCTTCCTCCAAGTAATTGTCTAGAAAGGTGTTTTACTGGAATATTGTTTGGTCTGGGACATGGGGGAAAGGGTAATGGCTCACAACAATCAAAGGAACTACAGTCAAGTTGATAAAAGATCAAAGTTAGCAAGCATGACCAGATGGAGTGAGATTTCACACAAGATTGCCAAACCCTGATTGAAGTATGTACAAGTGCACCATGACCTCATGAAATGTTCAAAGTATCAACATTACAAAAATGGGGAAGGATTAAAGATCTGAAATTTTGGATCCTGCTTTCTTCTCATGCTATAGTTTCTAATGTGCTTATTTCATCCATTGGGTTCTAATACTCCTTCTGATATCACAAAGAACAGCCATGACTCTTAGTTGCAGGAGAGGAAGATGAGAAAAAAAAGCAATGTGGCCTCATCAACATTTCTAATAGTTATGTTTACTGTTCCTGAACTGGAGGTAGCTAGTCAATATTTCAGAACTAATATTTAATTTTAGGAGCTAATATATGAGCTTGCTTTGTTCCATGTATTTCATGTCATTTAGATTACTAATGTAGGTACTTTCTTATTGCATATGAAGAAAAATTTCATGTTTTACTAAGATTCATAAAAATTTTAGTAATACAAAAATACACAGAGAAACATGTCACAGGGACATAAATTTGTTCAGTTTCTCATTTATTAGAAATAATTGAATTTGTACTTCCAAATATTATATATGAATGCATATATTAGGATAGTGTGCACTCAAATAGTACTTTGCTAAAAGTTGTATAATAACAGAAGTGTAAATGTAAACCAGAAAAAATATTAGATAAAAGTATATATGCATTTTAATATGGAATGTAAATTGGAATAAAACAAGTATGTGATTTAAAAATTAAAAATTGAGCAAAGCTGAATTTAACAGATTCATTCATCTTTCATTCAGAAAAGATCACATAAACTCTTGTTCTACATAGCAGTTTGGGATTTGCTTATGCTGAAGTCTTTCACAATGATATTGTTAACTGTTCAAGATGCACAAGAAAGACTGTTGACAAGCTCAGAGAAGACTCAGAAGTACTTCCACAATACTAAGGGAATTTAGTAATCTGAGACGCTTAGTATTTATTCTCTCTAGCAAGGTGCCTAAGGAATTCTGGAAATTAAAGTACACATATCTTAAAGTTGCCAAGATTGAAAAACACCAGTACTCCTCTGGCATTTTTAGTCACCTCCACTCCCCTGAATCCCAAAAGGATTGGTTTCCAGCAATTCACAATTTCTTGCAGTATCCTTTTTTATGGGAAATCAACTATTCAAATTCTACTTTGTCTGCTAGCTGGGATATCACTGTTTTCTAGTACTCCTGATCCCGAGGACTCATCAAAAGTAGATGTGTTGTAATTATATTGCTTATCTTTAATTTTTATTATTTTAAAATACAAATTAACATATATCAAATTTGTTTCTTGTCTTTAATGTGGCCAGTGTTCCCTCTAATTTTTTTTGGGGGGGGGCGCAAAAGTATAGTGTCTGAGCGGCAGTCCCTTCGGGACTGGGCAGCACAGAAATAATAAATAAATAAATAAACAAACAAACAAACAAAAAACCCACCCTGTTTTGCCTAAGAGAATTTCAAAATAAAATACTGTACTGTGTGTCTATAACAGTGAGCTCATAATAGGGCAACTCTATCAATATCAAAATGCCACTTAAATAGTTGAGCTAGTTTCAAACTAGATTTTGATTTTCTTTCTCTCTTCCTTACTCCCATTCTTTTTCTTTCTCTTTTCCTTCCTCTCTTTTTTCTATCTATTTCTCTCTCTTCCTCTCTTCCTCTCTCTCTCCTTCCCTTTCACTATTTCCCTCTCGGCTTCTGGGCAGGTTTGGAAAACTCTGAGTTGATGATGATTTTTAAGTGAGCAATTGCTCACTGCTCAGCTTAGAGGGAACTATGAATGTGGCTACCACTTTTTTTGGAAGCAGTTATTCACATTCTATAGAAAGGTCATGTGCAGTACCCACCAAACAAAAAGCTAGTCATTTTTTTTTTTCCTGAAGAAGCATTGACATATAAAGACTAAATACCAATATTCCAAAATGCAAGAACTGGGATTAGATAGATAGATAGATAGATAGATAGATAGATAGATAGATAGATAGATAGATAGATAGATAGATAGATAGATACATAGATGATAGATAGAGAGACAGAGAGACAGAGAGACAGGGAGACAGACAGAGAGACAGACAGACCTTCAGCATAAAGACAAAATAAAATGCAACTATATTCCAGACCACCATTGTCAAGTCTACCCCTTCCATGAAAAGTCCCTGAACAAAGGGAAAGCACCACAGATTCTACATAAGGTATAGGGAGAAAGCTAGAAAATAATAGAAATCACACCCAGCCTGTTTCTTAGAGCTTCTAGTAGATCAAAGCCTTTCCAATTCAAACTCAAAGCTTCTTTATATTAAATACTAGAAAAGTATGTTTATATAACATTACAGGGCTGACTTAAGTCATAAAACCCAGGAAATTTAAAATTAAGGTTGGCACTTCAGTCTTAAGTCATGCAACTAAGGAGGAGAAAAGGAAAATAAAAGGGCCGATCAGGCGGGAACGACAGCAGGAACTAAAATAGTCTTTTGTTTTTCTTCCTCAATTTATGCTGTTGGGAAGCAAAGTCACAGTTTTATTATCTATCATCACTACTCACAGTAACTTCCTGATTCCCATGTCACTGATTCTCCATTAGAGATAGTATTTTTAAATCTGGATTTATTCAGCTGGGCAAGTGTTTTTTAACCAACTTAGAATGTTGTCTAATATTTCTTTTGATATGACAAAGAGGAACTACAACAATTGCCAGAAAGGAAGATGAGAAGAAAAATAATCCAGCCTCGTCAATATTTCTAAAAGTTACATTTTCGGTTCCTGAACTGGAAATACTGTAGCTAATGTTTAATTTTAGGAACTATTGTTTTATTCCATGCATATCATATGGGTAAAAATGCCCTATAAGCTAATGAATTTTTTTGCCTATATGAAATAAGAGCAAAAACCCAATATGGTATATATGTGGTCTAGTGATCTTTAACTTAGACCATCAAAAATGTGTCTCTTATTTAGCACTAAAGTCTCACTGGGACAACTTGAGTCAGTTAACCAAATCTCTCTTAGATGATTGTGATCAAGATACAACAAAATTATCCTGTTCTTCATGCCATAGCAAAATAAAGCATTTATAAATCAAAGGGGATTTTATTTTGAGCTTTTACTATTAGGTAAACTGCAGTTTGGTAAAACTAAAATAACAATGCCATGTTAAAAATCACACAAAGCTGTCATGTTGGATTTTAAACAAAACTACAAATATATAAAAATTAAAATTTAGCACAGAAAGTACTTTATTTTGAGTTTGGATCCAAAAATATCAAAAATGTTTGAGCAGTCCAAGCATTGGTGATAATCACCTTTAAAAAAAAAAAATCTTGCTTTTCATCCTAGAAGCAGAAGTAAATGAGAAACTATTATTTCTTATTAGAATCATTATGTAATCTGTTGATTCTAAATCATTGTTGAAAACATAAAACAAAATCTTCACATACAAAGAGAACACAACTATTTTCTCACCAGTCAAAAAGTCAACTATTTAAAATTGGGGATTCTTGCAGAAAACCTAATGAGATGAAATCCATGAACAGAATGGAAAGACATAACCTAGTGTTTTTCAAACTTGGTAACTTTAAATTGTATAGACTTCAACTTTCAGAATTCCCCAGACAGCCAGTGAAAGGGAAACAGCGAAGACATTATTGATGGGGTCTGCTCAATATTACCAAGCTTATCTAAATAATGGATAATCCTCTTCTGGTCCAGATTAAGGAATGTTTAGGCATGGGAGAAACAATGGGAGATTTCACTACCAAGACATCTGTTACAAAACCCGATGGGTCAAGTGTGTGAGAATCTGAACTTCCTCAATGATCTTATTCACTTCTGCTTCATTTTCCAGAAACTGAAAAATAGATGAAAAGATCAGTCTCTGAAATCTGGCTTTAACAAACAAGAAACTGGTTGAAATGCTTAAAGTAGTAGCACTTTTCATCTCCATGTTCATTACATTTTAGAAAGGTAGGTCCAACAAGCTTAGAGAAGTGTGGAATGGGTTACTCACTACAAGGGGAGCACAACAGAGCCTGTCTGAAAGAAACATAAACTTTCCTCTTTCCCATAAAAACAGCAGTTATTATGAAAGTACTGACAATGTTTTAAGTGCATTTTGGAAAAAGGAATAATAAAAGGAATTAAGCTTATAATGTTTGATCCTTTTTTATTATATCTGACACTCTCAAATTACATAAACAATAACATGAAACTACCAACATACATGCAATTGATCTTCACTTTTTAAATGTAATTCAACCTTTATTCTCCTTCCATCCCCCAATATCCATCCTGTTCTGTTTAACATTTGAAACTTAGTCAAACTTAGTCAAAGGAATGCCCTAATTATTATAGCATGCTGTTCATGGGTTTTTTACAGTATGTGTTATCAGCAGTATATAAACCTACTATGCCTTCTCTCTACCTCAGTGTGTATATTCAATTTCAAGCTCTCCTAAATCCATTCTCAGCAGGTCTGGGGGTGGAATGGGTATTCTTCTTTAAGATGCATAATATAAAATTTAATTTAATTTATTAAATGTATAAGCCGCCCAATTCTTTGCGTACTCTGGGTGGCATACAACAAATAAATCTAACCAAGATCCAACATGTATTTATCCATGTATTTAGTCATTAAAATTATGTCCTTCTTGTCTTCCAGAAATAATAATAATAATAATAATAATAATAATAATAATAATAATAATAATAATAATAATAATAATTTATTAGACTTTTATGCTGCCCCTCTCCGAAGACTCGAGTGGTACATAGGAAACGTTGTCCTCCAAACTTTCTTTATAATAACAATCCAGTGAGGTGAGGTGGGATGGGGTGAAATTTAGAATCTGGCACCCACAACTTCTTAAGGCAAGCTATTCCATTGGTTGATCGCTCTCAATATTAGAATATTTTTTTCCTTACTTTTAGGTTGCTTATGTCCTTTGGTTAGCTTCCATCCATTGTTTTTTTTTTGCCTCTTGATACTATGGAAAATAGATTGATCCCCTAGCCTTTGTAGGAGCCCCTCAAATATTGGAACACTGCTATCATGTCACCCTAGTCCTTATTTTCATTAGACTAGACATACCCAATTCTAGTAACCTTTCTTTGTATATTTTAGCATCCAGTCCCCCAATTATATTGTATATTTTAGCATCCAGTCCCCCAATCTTTCAGCAACTTAGACCATAATTAGTTGAAAAAAAATTAGTGTGGTCATCAGGATAGAACTCACCTTTTTATGGGTCTCTAATTGGTTCTCCCATCTTACTGACCTTTTCTGTAAAAAAACCCGACTAACTCTAATAGACTCCAATAATTTAACAATGGCTTCCACAAGGCTCCTCCAACACAATCCTTTCTGTATATACAGTACTCAAAAAAAGCTAATCTACCTGTGAACTGAAGATTCATGTTCTGAGAATTAATATGGGGTTTTTTGTGGGTTTTTTTAAACATTTTAGGTACTGTATTTTTTGGAGACAAGGTCAAGTATAAACATATCTTACTTCTGGGGAGGAAAATAGTGAAAAAAATCTACCTGCCAGGTATTCATCTGGCTATCCTCCTTAGTCTGTTCAACTTCAGCCCATTAATTTAGGATTGAAAAAGCCTTTTTCAGAGGGAGTAGTAAGGAAAGCAAGTCTGCAAACACTTAGGGCAGAAAAACCTTCATCAGAGGGAATAGGAAGCTGGGAAGATTGTTAGCACCTACTTAGGACTGGGAAAAAAGCTTCAAAAAAGCTACATTCAAAGTATAAGAGGCACCCAAATTTTCAGCCTCTTTTAGGGAGGAAAAAGGTGCATTTTATACTCTGAAAAAGGGTAATTTATGTATGTTTTTCTCCTTTTTTTACAGTGATACATATGCTGGAAGAAACAGCAATTACTTTCCCCATCACATTACGGTACCAAAGAGCAGCTTTAGAAGTAGCTCCCTGAGAAATCTAGCAATGCTCTTTTTAGTGGAGGACTCCTGTAGGGTGACATTAATAGTGCAATTAATGAAAGACATTGCTTCATAATATACAATCTATTTCCACTTATGGAAAAAAGAAACATGGCCTTTAAAAAAAATAACATGTCAGCTCTTACTAGGAATGTAATCATCATTTTTCAGATGTTGTACTTGAAGGTTTTGGCATGTGATGTACAAATTTGCATGATTATTGATGAGCAAAAGGCATCTTGTGCTTGATTACTCCTCAAATAAAGCTGATTGAATCCATTTTGCAAACCAAGTGACTGTCAGAGGGCAATTTATGTTCACTTGAGGGTCAGGAAGGTTGTTTCAACCTATGGCATCAAAAGTTTGACAAAAGGTGGGAGCAGAAACTGACTATATTTCTGCCCTGGACCACCAACAGGTTACATTTTTATAGTGAGACAAAATTGTCCACTATTGTGCTAGGAAGTGATGAATAATCTAAGTATAGTACACCGGGGCTGCAAAGCCCCAAATATAAACAGTAGCAGCAAATATCTAATATTTTCTCTGCCTCTGTGCTATTGTCTAATGGTCACCTGGTTTTTACAGCGCTAACATCAGTAGTGGGTTCTAAATCCCATTGTTACTGGTTGACGATAATGATAATGATAACAATAACAATAATGATAACGATAATGAAAACGACAATGATAACGATAACAACAACAACAACAACAATTTATTAGACTTGTATGCTGCCCCTCTCTGAAAACTTGGGGTGGCTGACAAAACAGTAAAACAATACAGAACAAATCTAATAATTAAAGCTGTAATTAAAACTCATTATCTTAAAAACAATTGATAACGTGCATGCTTGCATATGACACTTCTGCGCATGCACAGAAGCATCCTGGGCAGGTGAGGAGAGCACCCCATCGCCGCTACCCATTCGTTGAACCAGGTCAAACTGGGAGCAACCCACCGCTGCCTTACCTGGTATCCCTAAGAAACTCAGCCGTTAGGATTTTTTTACAATATGTGAATCCAGACACCACTTACTATAACTCTGTCACCCCCGAGATAGTTGCCTCCTCCCTTCCTGCCTCTCCAGCGTCAGGTGTGCATCCACACCATAATCCCACCCACCCCACCCATCCCACCCACCCCAGCCAGACACAATAAGGATGGAGAAATAGCAATGTTTCCCTGCCCTCTAGATTTAGTTGAAATGTTTCTCAAACACATTATTCCCAATTTGTGTGAGATGGAAGTACAGTATCTATCTCTTAGCAATAGTTCTTCATGGATAGATAGATAAATAAATAAATAAATAAATAAATAAATAAATAAATAAATAAATAAATAAATAAATAAATAAATAAATAAATAAATAAATAAATAAATAAATAAATAAATAAATAAATAAATAAATAAATAAATAAATAAATAAATAAAAATTAAGTAAAGAACTAAGTCAGTCAATAGAAGCTTAATGCATCTGAGTCTATGCAGAGAATCAAAACTGAAGCTAGAAGCTTGGGAGTGAATCAGCCCACTGTATATTTGCCCACTCTGTACTCTGAACTATGAAATGAAACCAACTGTTCTCTCCTGCCTGTAACTTCTATTACATCGGAGAAGAATCTGTGTTCTATATATATTATTGTATAGAAAAAAGTTTCTTATTTAGATCTGCTGCATCAGTCTGCCTGTGTGTGCTTTCTTGATTTAATTTTCTGCAACAATCTCTGCTAATCTTTTCACCTGGAAAAACAACATACTTTCCATTATAAATCTTCAGATTATGCTGATTATGTTCCTCTGAGAAGTGAGTCACCAATCATCAGCCTATGCCTTTTTTTCTTCAGGACACTGAAAAGATTCCTCTTTTCTGTGACAGTCTGAGATTTTTCTTTTCATAATACTGAAACACTTGATGAAGACCTTTCTCCTGCATTTAAATAAGAAGCTTCTGGATTCCAATTTCCATTCCATCATCAAATACCCTGGGTGACACAGACCTCTCAGTCTCTTTATTCTTGACCTACCTAATTGAGTTTTTATTGTGAGAATAAAATGAGGAGAGACCTCAATGCCCTCTGTTTTGAATTTCCAGATGAAAGGCACACTAGACCTGCAGTAACAAAACGCCTGCAATAAGTACTAAAACATCATTTTGCATTCATGAGTATTTCACATTTTCTTTATTTTTGAAACATGCTTTGAAAGCAACTTCATTTTCATCAAACTAAATGTAATTTTAAACAAAAACGATGCACCTTTTTCAGCATAAATCTCCATGCATAGCGGGGAATTCAGAAATGGAGTATTTGGGGGGAAAATAAGTATTCCTCCAACTTTGGCTATCTCAAATCAAAGTAAGTTCTCTTGTAAATACAATACTACAAATCCAAGAACAGAATGCACAGATCAGCTACATGTTGTGAAATAAATGCATCTTGTGCTTTGACAGGTTGATGGAGTATACTAGCTTTCATTGGGAGATGATAGAGAAAGGAAATGGGAAGACACCGTGCTTCTAGTTAATAAGTGATTTTGACTTTTTACACCAAGCATAATTCTGCCTATTTTGTGAAGGTTTTATTTCTGTAATATAAGTGATTATGAACAGTCATTTTTTATAATTTTTGAGCAATGAAAGAGAAACAAGCATCCATTTTTCAGTGTTAAAGAGTGGCAGTAGCAGCAAACCATGTCTAGTTTTTTTCTCAGAAAAAAATGCTGATATGAGGAGAGAGGGAATTGATCTTGAGCACTCAAAGCCATTTTCTGCACTGTCTGTCTTTGAGAGTGACACTTTAGAACATTCCAGTGACACTGTTACTGCCACATCAATTTTATTTCCTGCAGCTAGAAGCAAAAGCAGTCTTTTGGCTAGGAAGTCAAGGCTTTCACATTCTGCATGGCATAATATGTCACAGGGTTGTTGTCTCTATGTGCAAAATGAAATAGTTAGAAGGGGGGGCATTAAAATTAGGAAGTGGATGAGAAAATGAAGTGAAAGGTTGCATACTGTGAGGTCTTTGCCATTATTAAACCAATGGAAAATTATAGCTAGGGAGGCAATAGGAGATACTTTATTCTTTATTATATCATCCATCAAGGAACTATAATCAAATCTATTCTTCTTGGTATGCTGTTATAAGGACAAATGAAATTCTTTCTACCTCCATTCTATCTAATATTCTCATGAACATATTCAGGACTAAGAATAGCAACTGGGGAGATTCCCATCTTTGTTTTCAGGTAACATGAAAATGCCTAAGTTTGCTTTGGCATTTAAGCAGGAAGATAAATAGTAAGTGCAATATAAGGGAAGTAAAGCTCTTAATATGTATCTAGTAATCCAGAATACTGGTAGCAGATTCTAGGACAGACAGATCGTATTTCAGTGTGGGACAAAAAGATCTCCAAGTAAATGTGGTCTGAAGTTCATTTGTGCCTGGGTCACTCTTCCTTGCATAGAATTGGAAAATAATTGGAAAAGATTTTAGAGATAATCTAGTTCAACATTTTGCTGGGATTTACTACTTCCATCTCTGACAGATGGAAATTCAGCATCTCCAGCAAAGAAAAATATTATCACCTTCTGAGAAAATCTGTTCAATTGATGAACAATTGTTACAATTAGGCCATTCCAAAATTCACATTTTTGGACTTCAAGTCCATTGTTGCTTGTTCTTTTTGGACAACATTGAACAGGTCTATGCTATTTTGTAAATGATTACACTTTATATTGGACATCATGTTCTCTCACAGTCTTCAGATTAGATATATTCATTGCATGCAATTCTTTCTCAAAAGTTTTCTTTACTTTTATCATGTCTTAATATGTGTCACCCAGTGTTCCAGGTGTGGTAAAACTAAGCTGATGTCCCACTTTTTACCAATTTGTCTCGCACCCTGATTTTTTGAAAGACATACGTTGATTGCATGAACGGCATACATTGATCGACTCCCTGGATTTGATTGCTTTGGAGCCACAATGCTCCTTTGATGCTGTGTGATCATGTGGCATCACCATGGGATCCTTTGCACATGCCCCAAAGCATGCACACGAGAGAGAGAGAGAGAGAGAGAGAGAGAGAGAGAGAGAGAGAGAGAGAGAGATGTGAAGTGAATAAGAAATTACAAGTAGTCATATATGATTGTATAATCTTCTGTGTTTTTGTAGTAATACAACATATTAGTAACAGATATTCCTTGATTTTTCAGAATCCACTTTTGTTGCATAAGGTAAATCTCAGATTTCTGCTATGGAGGCAATCAGTTTACTTGTATAAGGTGACTAAATTTCCCAAGAAAACCCTCCTCAGGTAATATTAGGAAAACTTAGAAGACTAAGAAGATTTCTTTAAAGCACATATTCTTCAAATCTTTAATCAGACTTCCTGTTTTATTATGCATGTGTTGACATTTTTTGAAAAAATTGGAATGGAATTTAAGTAGAGTGGGTGGGGGTGGGGTATTATTTTCAGGAAGGCAGACGAAAGACTCAGCTTCACTCCTTCCTACAATCAGAGAGGAGGAATCTGGTGCCTGAAACATGAGGATCTGGAGGAAAGATGTCAGGAGGCAGATTCCGCTCCATTTTGTGGGAGGGGGAATCTACCACAAGAATATCTCTGGGACCGCCTTCTGCCGCATGAAACCCAGCGACCAATTAGGTCCTACAGAGTTGGCCTTCTCTGGGTCCCGTCGACTAAACAATGTAGTTTGGCAGCTCCCAGGGGAAGAGCCTTCTCTGTGGCGGCCCTGACTCTCTGGAACCAGCTCCCCCCAGAGATTAGAACTGCCCCCACCCTCCTTGCCTTCCATAAACTCCTTAAAACCCACCTTTGCCGCCAGGCATGGGCCTATACAATTTATATATGGTATGTTTATATGTATGTCTGATTAATAATGGGGTTTTTTAAAATGTTTTTAAATTATTAGATTTGTTATGAATTGTTCTATTGCTGTTGTGAGCCGCCCCAAGTCTAGTGGATTCTGAAAAATCAAGGAATTGCAGCACCGGACTTACCCGGCAGCAGGCTTTGCTGGAGGGACCGGGAGACACCGGACCCTCATGGCGGCCGCCATCTTGAATCCCGAGCAAAGTCTCGTGAGATGAGACTTCGCTCGGGAGTTCGGGCCTGTCTGGCCCGGCTGCTGATTGGTCCGGGCGGGGCCTGCTTGCCCTATATAAGGGCGAGCAGGCCCGGGGCTCTTCCTTTTCGCCCGGACAGCAAGCCACGAGCAGACACTTGTCAGTTCTGCTCGTGGCAGCCATTTTGGAGGAGCCTCGTGCGGCGGCCGCCATTTTGTGCAGCCTGTGGTGGGCGAGAAGGCCTCCTTTTGCCTTCAGGCGAAGAGGATTTATTGCGGAGCCAGCAGCAGCTGTGCTTCGCCCTGGTTTGCCCCCCAGTTTCCTGGGTTCGGGGTGTGGGGGTGCTCTCCTCCGGGGCCTCCTGGGGTGTACGGGGTCCCTGGGGGGGGGTGAGGCCTTGGGAATAAAGGCCCCTATAAAGCGGTGCAGCGAGACCTTGCTGCAACCGCTGGGGAGGGGGAAGGTTTTCACCTCCAGGGGGTGCATTGGGAGGCCTGCAGCATAAGCAGGCCTTGCCTCGTGGGTGCAGCCTCCTTGGGGGTAGTTCTCTCCCACCCCCTTCTTTATTCTGTTTAACATAAAAATAGTTTGAGGCAGGCCCATGGCCCCTAAAAAGAGGCAAGCCCAGGCCCTTCCGGCCCAACCTGTGGTTCGGCCTAGGAGGGCGGCGAGGCCTTCTGCTCGGGCTCGTGCCAGTGCGGAAGGGCCCCCGGGGGTGGTCCCGGCGGCAGGGGGTGTGGGATTCATGCCCACGGTCCCTCAAACCGAGGTTTCTCCTTCTCTCTCTTGGGCCAGGGTCCTGGAGAGGCTCGATGAGCTGGAGCAGTGGTGGTCTGGGGCAGGCCCGGAGGGGCTTCCCATGACTGCCTCCGCAGCATGGGGTAACGACCCTGAAGAGGAACCAGCCCAGGACGGACAGATGGCCCACACCGCGCAGATGGCCCAGTCGGGGCAGTGGTCATCGTTCCAGGGCCCGGCGAGGATGGGCCCCCCGTGGATGGCTTCCACCCCTTACGGGGCAGGTGAGGTTGCACCACACGCAGGCACTACACCGCTCCTTCCCGTGCAGGGTCCCGGGTTTATCCCGCCTGCATTGGGGAGTGGCAATAGCTTCCTGGGGGCCACTGCGGGCACATGTGGGCAGGTTTGGTCCCCGCCGGCTCTGCCGGTAGGGGCGCCAGGGGTATCTTTCCCACCTGGGGCAGGGGTGGGAGGTTGGATCCCTCCTCCGTCGGCCATTATGCCACCGCCCCCTTTGGTGTATCCACCGGGGCTTGGTGTGCTGGGGATGGGGGCCACCACGGTGTGGGACCCGTTCGCCAGCATCAAGCCTGGGGCCATGGGTTGCCCGCGACACCATTGGGCTATCATCTCCACCCGTCTGTGAAGGAAGCAATCTGGCGGGGGGAATATGTCGACCTTTTCTCCCTTTTAAATAGGGAGGTCCCCAAGCAGGACAAGGAGGTTGTGCCTGGGGAGAAGGTTAAAAAAACGAAGGTCACAAAGTGTTTCAGCTCTTGGCTGTATGCTTTTTTGACCTTTGCTTCGGTAGTAATTCAGAGGCAGCCGGGTAGGGCCGCTGCACTGCTGAAATACATAGACCTAATAGCGAGAGCCCACTTTGAGTACGCAGGTACGATCTGGAGGCACTACAATAAGGGGTTTAGGATGCGTATCGCCCATGACCCCTACTTGCCCTGGGATATTGTGGTCCCAGACCTTTGGTTCCAGGCCACGCATATGTCCGGGAAGGAAGGATGTGATAGGACCGACAGCGGTCACTTTATGGAAGAGGAGCCCATGACGCCCGCGCCGGCCAAGGCCGCGGCGGGTGGAGTGGGAAAAGGGGCCTCTCTGGTGTGCCATGAGTTCGCCGCAAAAGGGGCGTGTTTTCGTCCCTTTTGCAGGTTTCGTCACGCATGCGGAACTTGTGGGGGGAACCATTCCGCAGCCGTGTGTCCCCGCCCCAAGAAGGGGGCGGAAAAGAAGGGCGGGGGTCCCCCAAAGCCTCCCCCACCTGTTGGGGGTAAAGGGGCCCAGTCCAATCAATTTGCAGGTGCTTGAGGGTTGGTTGGGCGACTACCACCCTCGCTCGATAGCGGCCGCTCTCTTGCTAGGATTTTCGGAGGGATTTAGGATCCCTTACATGGGTGTTAGGAGGGCCTTCATGTCTGACAACCTTAGGTCGGTTGTTGGTCATGAAGACATTGTTAGGGAGAAGATTCGGAAGGAGGTGGCCGAGGGCAGGGTCCTCGGGCCCTTCCCGGAACCGCCCTTCCCGAATCTTCATGTGTCTCCCTTAGGTGTGGTCCCCAAAAAGGCGAGTGGTGAATTTAGGTTGATTCACCATTTGTCTTTTCCAAAAGGGGAGTCAGTGAATGACTTCATTCCTGACGAGCTTTGTTCGGTCCGGTATGCATCCTTTGATGCGGCCGTGACTATGGTTAGGAAGTGTGGGACAGGAGCCCTTATGGGTAAATGCGACATTAAGTCGGCATTTCGGCTCCTCCCCATACACCCCGACGACTTTGAGCTGTTGGGCTTCCATTTCGAGGGTGGTTATTACGTGGACAGGGCTTTACCTATGGGTTGCTCTGTCTCGTGCTCTCTGTTCGAGAGTTTTAGCACCTTTTTGGAATGGGCGCTCAGGAGGCAAAGTGGTCTGGGTACTGTCGTTCACTACCTTGATGATTTCTTGTTGGCGGGGCCTGCGCATTCGGAGCAATGCTTTGCTCTAATGCGGGACTTCGAAGCCCTTTGTGCTCACTTAGGGGTGCCTTTAGCCTCTGAGAAGACCGAAGGCCCCACCACCAGGATTACTTTTCTGGGTATTG
This sequence comes from Erythrolamprus reginae, assembly GCF_031021105.1. Lineage (NCBI taxonomy): Eukaryota > Metazoa > Chordata > Lepidosauria > Squamata > Dipsadidae > Erythrolamprus > Erythrolamprus reginae. Next base: position 61,099,944 of record NC_091950.1, read on the forward strand.
AATTGGACTCAGAGGAGCAATCTTCCAGATTGCCCCTGGAGAAGTTGCTCAAAATCCGAAGGAAGCTTGATGAGGTGCTGGACTGCCGGAAGGTTACCCTACGGCAGCTTCAGGAATTGGCGGGCATTCTTAATTTTGCCTGTCGGGTAGTTGTTCCTGGTAGAGCTTTTTCCAGGAGGTTATACGACGCGATGAAGGGGCTCCGTTTGCCCCATCATCGTACCCGCCTCTGTGCTGGGGTCAGGGCTGACCTCGGCGTTTGGCGGGATTTCTTGGTCAGGTTTAATGGTTTGTCTTTCTGGAGGCACGAGCTTCTTTTGGAAGCTGAGTTGCAGCTCTGCTCTGATGCCGCGGGGACTTGTGGTTTCGGGGTAGTGTTAGGTGACCAGTGGTGCTGGTCGGCAGGGCCTCCGGAATGGAGTGCCTCTTCGTTGGTTAAGGACCTGACGTTCTTGGAGCTCTTCCCCTTAATAGTGGCCTTAGAGCTTTGGGGGGAGCAGTTTAGGGACAAGACCATGCACTTTTGATGTGACAACCTAGCGGTTGTCCATGTGGTGAATGCCCTGTCCTCTAAGAGCGACAGGGTCATGCGGCTTGTCCGCCATTTTGTGCACAGGTCCTTGTCCCTAAACGCATTGTTTTTGGCTAGGCATGTCCCCGGGTTGGATAACGGGGTCGCTGATGCCTTGTCCCGTGGTCAGTTGTCCAGGTTTCGGACCCTGGCCCCGTGGGCCCGAGAGTTGCCAGAAGCATTCCCCGGCCACCTCTGGAGTCTGAGGGGGATCCAGAGTGGTGGAGAGACGAGGCATCCAGGGCAATCTCCTTGTCTGTAGCGCCCGGCACCCTCAGGGCATACCAGCGTGCAGGTAGGAGTTTGGGGATTTCAGGCAGGGCAGGGGTTACCAACTTAGTTGGCCTGTCCCTGTAGAGCACCTGGCCGAGTTTTGCGTCCAGCTTAGGCAGCGTGGCCTGTCAGTTAGGACGATCCGGTCCGGGTTAGCCGGCCTCGCCTTTCTGTCCAAGGCGGGGGGGTTTGCAGATTTTTCGGGTGACTTTCGCATCCGGAAGATGATGGAAGGCTGGCTGAGGGAGCAAGCGGGGCCCCCTGGTGACACTCGTCGGGCTCTGACGGTGGAGCAGCTGTCTTTAATTAACGGGGTTTTTGACAGTCTGTGTGCCTCATTGTACGAGGCCCGTCTTTTTAGGGCAGCGACTTGTGTCATGTTTTTTGGGGCCCTCAGGGTCAGCGAGGCCATGCGTCATCTCAGGCTGACATTCTGCTCCGGGCCTTCCAGTACGCTGATCTGGCCTTTAGACAAGGGGGGGTATCCCTTGTAGTAAGGCAGTCTAAGACGGATCAGCTACACAGAGGGGTTATCCAGCTTAGTGCGGCCGCCGACCAGTCGGTGTGTCCTTGGCCGCCCTCCAGCTTTATTGTGGTCTGCGGGGGTCAGGGCAAGGGTACCTGTTTAGGCATTGGGACGGTACCCCTCTGACCCGTTACCAATTTTGGGTGCTAGTGTCCAGGGCAATGGCCCGGGTAGGCATGGATCCCGCCGGTTATGGAACGCATTCGTTCTGCATCGGCGCCGCCACTAGCGCGGCACTTTCTGGTTTCCCGGCCCATTGGATTCGGGAGATCGGCCGCTGGCGGTCAGCGGCATATTTGGGTTATGTTAGGCCCACTGAGGATCCTAGGCAGGGCTTAGGCTGGGTAACCTCTCTGTGTGTGTCCTCTTGCAGGTCCCCAGGCTAATATGAAACCGACGGCGCTGCTGTGTGGCCACAGCATGATATTTTGGGCCGGCCGCTCAGCAGCCAGGAGCGCCATCGGGACCCAGCTGTCCCTGGGGCAGTGGGTCAAGGTTGCCTGGATGGGCCGGAGAGGTATGCGGTGGGAGGGTCTCCTACCGGCGTTGCTGGGCGGTCAGCATTCTGTGGCTGCACCCGGCAGTATTGCTGGGGCGGCTCCTCGGGGTCGTGCCCAGGTGGGTTTGGGTGGGCAGCGTCCTGTGGCCACACCCAGGTGGCTGGTATTGCACTTAGGAGGCAATGACCTGTGCATGCTGGGAGGCCTGGCGCTGATCATCCAGGCACGCGAAGACCTGCAAAGGCTTCATGAGGTGTGGCCCACCACGCAAGTGGTGTGGTCAGAGATCCTACCTAGGATCGTGTGGAGGGACGCCTCTTCCCTTAGGGCCATTCACCGGGCGAGACGTAGGGTGAATAGGGCTCTGGGTAAAACAGTTAGGGAACTAGGTGGGGTTGTAGTGGCCCATCCCCTTATCACAATAGACCGGCCATGGCTTTACCGGGCCGATGGCGTTCACCTGTCAGAACAGGGGAACGCCATTTTCTTACAGGACCTGCAGCGGTCTCTGCGTGAGCTGGCACAGCTAGAGGGGGGAGTCGGGGGGCCAAGATAGAGATCTGACCCCCGCTCCGTGGCAGGTTAGGGGCGGAAAACTGGGGTGGTTTAGCAACCGCGCGTTCTCCCTTGGGCATCTTTGGGGATGATTGACAGGTTCTCCGCAAGCTCATGGAGGGAGTGCCTGCCTTAGCAGCTGGGGGGAACCTGTCTTTGGGTCCTGCACCTTTAATTCCCAGATTCGGGGTAGCCGGTGGGACCCCCCTCATGCAAAGCATGGCAGGGTCGCAGGTGATGGACTGGTCCCTCACCTGGACTTGCATCGAGATACGCCCATGAGTTGCCCAGGAAGTTTTTTGTCATAACGTCATTTCCGCCCCGGAAGTATTTGTTTGACCCTGCAGGTCCATTTCCGGGTCATAGTTGATTATGCTAATTTATGCAAATTTAATGAATAAATTATGCAAATTTATGTTAATAAAAATGACCCAGTTTAAATCCAGCTCTTGTGTCCGTGTCGTTACTCCGTCTCTCCAGCAATTGCAGCACCGGACTTACCCGGCAGCAGGCTTTGCTGGAGGGACCGGGAGACACCGGACCCTCATGGCGGCCGCCATCTTGAATCCCGAGCGAAGTCTCGTGAGATGAGACTTCGCTCGGGAGTTCGGGCCTATCTGGCCCGGCTGCTGATTGGTCCGGGCGGGGCCTGCTTGCCCTATATAAGGGCGAGCAGGCCCGGGGCTCTTCCTTTTCGCCCGGACAGCAAGCCACGAGCAGACACCTGCCCGCCCTCCCTATTTTGCAGTGTGCTTAGGGGTCGCCATTAGGGGGCCGAATGGGAATTTTTTGCAGTTCTGCCTCTTAGCCGGGCTGTTTTTTCGCCCATTCCACACTGAGGAGATGGATGTGCGGTTAGGGGGTGCTTGCATTTATTAGGTTAATTGGCTTACCTTTGGTCATTTGGGTAGGCAGGTTAGGGGCGGAAAACTGGGGTGGTTTAGCAACCGCGCGTTCTCCCTTGGGCATCTTTGGGGATGATTGACAGGTTCTCCGCAAGCTCATGGAGGGAGTGCCTGCCTGAGCAGCTGGGGGGAACCTGTCTTTGGGTCCTGCACCTTTAATTCCCGGATTCGGGGTAGCCGGTGGGACCCCCCTCATGCAAAGCATGGCAGGGTCGCAGGTGATGGACTGGTCCCTCACCTGGACTTGCATCGAGATACGCCCATGAGTTGCCCAGGAAGTTTTTTGTCATAACGTCATTTCCGCCCCGGAAGTATTTGTTTGACCCTGCAGGTCCATTTCCGGGTCATAGTTGATTATGCTAATTTATGCAAATTTAATGAATAAATTATGCAAATTTATGTTAATAAAAATGACCCAGTTTAAATCAGTTCTTTCATCGCCTTCTTCAATAATATCATCAGTTTGATGGAAAGGAAGGTAATGAAACATCTCCATAGAAAATGCCAAGTTCAGAGAACACCAATAGACCAACTATCAACCCCTGAGCTTTTCACAATCTCTATTATTTTGGCAATATTTTCTGTCTGAACACTATACAGTGTTTGCATGTGTCTTTATGAAGGCGATCATATTTTGCAGCTGATATATTTAAAGTTCCTACATAGATATCTTCTTTTTATGATACTCTATCATCTTATCTTTTACTATTGCTCTTATTGTTCATCATTTCTCTCACCTCATCATTTTATTTTATGAAACCCCCTTGAGGCCACACTCCAGAAATAATTAATGTAGGAATGTATTTTTAAGCTGACATTTTAAAGACTTTATTAAATAATTAAGGGTTTTTTAAATTTAAAATGGTGTGTGATTGTACACACACACACAAGCACCAAAGACAATGCCAGATATAGTGTTAATTGTGTGTGTGTGCACGCGCGCATGCATACACACACACACACACACACAATTAACACTATATCTTGCATTGTCTTTGGTGTGTGTTTGTGTGTGTGTGTGTGTGTGTGTGTGTGTGTGTGTATATGTATGTATGTCTATAAAAAAAGCAACATGTGACACATACAGATAGAATTGTCGGCTATCAATAAAATTAACTGCCTTGGAAATGGCCGAGAGGCAAATAAGGAGCTGTGATGTTCCTTCAAATACACCAGGGTGATTAGACATAAAAAACATGTAACCCTTCCCTGGTGCAGAGCTGAAGGGATTGGATACTGTAGCCTAGAAGATAATTCTCTGCCTTACAAGGCAAAGGTTGCAGGTTCAGGTCCCAGTGGGTATGACTAGCTGATGAGGCCAAAATAAGGCCGAAATAGATCTATCTTAGTCTCCCTTAATTTTCAAATTCAGAAAAAACAAAAAAACAAAAAAACATGTGACACACACACACACACACACACACACATATATATATATGTGTGTGTGTGTGTGTGTGTGTGTCAGTAAAAATTTTGGCTGCCCATTACTGCATGCATAGCCATGTTTGTAAGGGTTTCTCAAAACGTAAGAGACCAGCAAAAGTGACTTAATAAATGAAAGACCCAGATATTCTTATCAATATTTTTATGATGGTCAGAGTTTCTGGATAACAGATATAAATGTCAAATGTAAATATGTTGAAATATGAGGGCCTATGCATCAAAGACATATTCTTTGTGTGTCCAATCACACTTGGCCAATAAAGAATTCTATTCTTCTATTCTATTCTAAATCTAAGCAACAGCCTTAGCAGAGAAGGTTTGGAGTGTACAGTATCTGATTTTCTTCTTTGAAATTGAGAAAAAAAATGTTCAAGTAGGAAATATTAGACTTAAGGGAACCAAACACTTCAAAACTATACCATTAAAGGTAGGCTTTTTATCTACCAAAGATTTGCACTGTCTCATTAAGAAAAGTTAGTGCAGAACACAACTACTATTTCTGTATATTCTGAAATGTTGGGAGAAGGTCAACAGGGAATTCTTGATTTTAAGGAAATATAAAGCTGAATGCAACAAGTCTTGGGCTTCACTAGAGATTATTTTGATATAGTCAGAAAAAATAATTAGAATTACATGGTAAGACAGAATCATAAAAAGAATGTAAAATGAATGGCTCAGTCGCAAAGAATTACAATATCAAAAAACTAAAAGTCATTGAAAGAAACCATACAGGAAGCTTATCGATGAACTGAAAATCATAGAGGGCACATATTATGTATGGCATGATAATGAGAACTGAAATTCTCCAACCATTCCCTAGAATCAGGCTTGAAAAGCACAAAGTCAGGTGTCCAATGGCCAAAAGAAGCACTAAGTTTAGGTTGCTTCTTTATAAAACTTGTAAAACGAGATACTGCTGTCATATTGACAGAGGACAATCAACTGCTTAAAGGAGCTTAATTCTAATACAGTGTGCACTAAAGATTCTTATCTAGCTGTCTGAGTAACTCTTGCCAAGTTTGAGCATGACAGCTTGATTGCCCTCCACAGCAGGAAGAGAAAGAACCATCACGTTACTGCTCCAGAATCTGAACAATGGTTATTAAGCCCTGTATTATAAAGCCACGAGAAAGGTAGAAAAAATACGTGCTGGTTTAAATTGCAGAGGGCAATGCATTCTCATGTTGGCAATCAACTGTTTAAAGCAGCTTAATTCTAGTTTCCAATAGAGATTCTTGTGTAGCAGTGCCTTGTCAAGCAATCAGGTTGCTTCTGTCAAGTTTGATTGGGAAACCTGACACAAACAGATGTGGAAAGACAAGCAAGAAGAAGAAAAAATCCATTAAATAGCCAAGGCCAAATAATTTCCATACTATGAAATCCACAGAATTTGCTAATTGTCTCTCCAAACTTCAATTAACTTAGAGAAATCCTGGAGAATGGCAGTGAGATGACTAGAGGGGAGTGGGTCAAAAGTTTTCTAAATCTTGAAAACAAAGATAGGGAGGGGCTGTGAGAAACCTGCCATGTAATCAGTTTAGTAATAACTTGGGAGATATTAGAACAGAACATAAAATGATTGGTTTTGAAGACCGTGCATAATTTCCTGGGTGTTAGTGTGCATTTGTCAATGAGAAACCTTGCCAGATTAGCCTGAATTAATGTTTCGATGTGAGAACATTGTGGATATAAATGTACAAAGTCATAATATACTCAAATCACATTAAACCAGAAACAAATAAATCTCCTTATACTTTTTCATGAAAATTAGATTAATGGCAAAATTAGCATATGTTTGCTTTAATCATGGTTGGAATGAACATGGCAGACACAGATCACATTTAATCTGACAGAAAAGCAAGTTAACCAGAGCTCAACTGTGGCCAGAAGCAATGGGCAGAAAAATAAATCAAGTCTTCTAAAACAGAGGTCTCCAATCTCTGTGCTATGTCCTGTTAGTGGAAGCAGCAGGTGAGCGTGCATCCACACACATCTCCATTTGCACAAGCAACGTAAGTGCACTCCATTTACATAAGTGATGTATGTGTACAGTGCGCTTGTGTGTGCATCATTTGCACACAAATCAACCTGTGCATGCATGCACGGTTGCCAGCCACTTGCATGAAACCATCCCCTTTCCCCCCACACTGCTGGTCTGCAAAGCCAGAAAGGTTGGGGAACTTATTCTAAGTTTAGCAAGCAGTCAAATTATTGCTTTATTATTCTTATTTAAAAAAACAAAACGAAAAACCAATGTCATCTGTAGATTCCCCCCAAGATCTAAATGCTTACACTCTGGCTTGCTTCAGGGCAACCATCAAGTCCATCATTTCCACACAGGACTTCTATGATGAAAAATAATATTACGTTTCATCATAATTGTCATAATCCATCTTTATTTTATTTTTATTTTTTAAAAAACCTTTTTATTAGTTTCATTGTAATGTCTTTGTTTGATTTTTATGAGCTTTCCAGAGTCACTGAGAGTCAAGGAGCATGCAAATTTAACAAATAATTGTTGGTTAATTGAATGAATGAATCAGAATTGCAGAAAAAACAATTACTGTCAATCTGCCTTCCATTTGGGAACTTACTGTATATATTGTACAAGTCAAAAAGAGTGTTTGGCTTCTAGAATTGTTGATGACTGTATCAGGAAAAATGAAGTTATAATGTTAATTGTGAAAAGTCAAAAATATATGCCAGAAAGAATGGATTTATATTATCTAAATTATCTGGCTGCATATGAACATGTGAATCCCTAGAATAATGGTAATTGATTGAAAGAATTAAGTAAAGGATATGAAGAGGATGAGAGGCTCTGAATGAGGGGCTATTTTGCAGCAGAGGCGGAGTAACGACACGGACACAAAGAGCTGGATTTAAAATGGGTCTTTTTATTAATTAAATTTGCATAATTTATTCAATAAATTAGCATAAATTTAAATATAACCCTAACAAGGACCCACAGGGTCAAACAATTGCTTCCGGGGCGGAAAATGGCGTCAGAAAAACTTCCGGGGCAACTTATGGGCGTAGATCCATGCTGATCCAGGGGAAGGGCCCCGCCCTCACCTGGATCTCTGCCATGCACCTGCATGTGGGAGGTCTCGCCGTCTATCCCCTACAAGGGGAAAGAAATGGGCGGGACCCAAAGACAGGTTCCCCCCAATTGCTCAGGCCGTTAGCACCATGAGCCTTTGGAGAGAACCTGTCAATCATCCCCAAAGATGCCCAACGGAGAACATGCAGTTGCTAAACACCACCCAGTTTTCCGCCCCTAACCTGCCTACCCAAATGACCAGAGGTAAGCCAATTAGCCTAAATAGGGGGCGAAGCACCCCCTAACTGCATATCCGTGACTGCAGTGTGGAATAGGCGAAAAAACAGTCGCAGAAAATACCGAGACCACCAAAAATTCCTATTCGGCCCCCTAAGGGCGACCCACAGTGGCACACTGAAAGATAGGGAGGGCGGGTGGGTGTTCGCTCTGTCGTCGTCGGGGCGAAAAGGAGGCCCCAAGCCTGCACAGTCCTTTTTATAGGGCTGGCAGGCTCCGCCCCCGACGACATCATCGGCTATGGCCGATGCTTCTGGAAATGGCCGAGATCTCGCGAAATCTCACGAGATCTCGGCCCCAAGATGGTGGCTACGCCGGAGGGCCGTGTCTCCCTGGCCCTGCAGCAAATCCGGGCTGGGGAGTGAAGCACCGGCCAGGCATTCTGAAACAATTGAGTGTGGGTATTTGGAAGAAAAATAAATAAATGAAAGAAAGAACATAAAGTGAAAGTAGAATGTCTAAAGGAAGAGAAAGTGGTTCTGTAGAACATAAATTAATATAAGGTACACCGAAAAGATAAAACAATTTATGCAAGCCTCATTTAAATTGTGTACAGACAAGAGTGAACATGGATAAATGACCAGCAGAACAAATGCATAGCACAGCTTAATATTTGTGCTTTGAAGCAGACTCTTTGCTGAGTCCACATTAGTTCCATAATACCAGTTTTGTTAATGAATTTCATCTCAGCAGCATCTTCACTTCTGAGTACCAAGTAGAGTATATGTTTGGTTATGAAAATTGCACCTTTTACAGATTGCTAAAATATTTTTCCTCCAGGATCTGTGGGTTAAACATTGGTAAACATCACAGAGCACATCTGTCAAGTTATTTATGAGCAATTGGAATTATTCAGATATGTTCGCTTTCTCCTTAGGATCTGACAAGTGCAGTTAATCAATATGAGAAAGGGATTTGCATCACTACTTTCAGATATTTTTCCCTCCTCACCAGCTGATGTTCTTTTTCAGTCTGATTGTAGCATTCAGTTGTAAAGCAGAAACCCGCATTGCTCCAGAAATAATGCCTAAGTAGCTAATTGCAGCATAAAATGTTCTAAGCACCAGTCCTATTAAATGACTTCAATGACTGTAGAGTTCTATTGTTAGATAGGATGAACACATCAGCATAGGTAAAAACCTATTAAGGGTGTGATTTTATGCAGCTTCCTGGAGAGGTGTTGCAATAATAATATGGGAGAAAGTTTAGAACTGTGATTGCTTTCTGAAAGGGTAAGAGGTCCCCTGCCAATAATAATCCATTGAAGCAATACAGCGTTTGTTGAGTAGAAAGTTTTACATGCTCAAGATCTCAAAGTTTAATGTGCTTCTTTGTTAGCTATATCTTGTCTTTCTTCAAAGAAATCAAGGTAGTATACAAAACACTCTTCTCTACATTCCTTCTCCTTCTCACAATAATAGTCCTGTAGCATAATACAAAGATTATTCACTGTTAGAACTATTGAACTCAACAAAGTCCTATTTCAAAATATTTATTTTAAATGTGAAAAAAAATGATCCAATTTACTAATATGAAAATTGCATCATCATCTCATCATTAGCATCACCATCTCATTATGTATTTTAGGAGTGTCAAACTTGATTTCATTGAGGGATGCACTAGAGTTGTGTTTGACCTCAGAGAGTCAGGGTGGGCATGGCCAGGGTGGGCATGCCAGCTTGGTGTCACTTATGTTTGGGGCACCTGTAGTGGCCAAACACTGGCCAGGCTCCCAAGCTCCATTTTCGGTTGTAATAGCCTCCTGCAACCTTCTACCAGTAAAAATGGAGCTCAGGAGGGCTCCCCGTGGCTCTCACGAGCTCCGTTGCTGACTGCAATGATTTTCTATAATCCTCTGCCAGTGCAAACAGAGCTCAAGGCACGGTACATGGGCATCACAGGCCAGTACTTCACTGTTTCCAGAGTGGCCCCACGGCCCAGATTTAAGCATACCATGGGTTAGTTCTAGCTTATGGGCCTTGAGTTTGACACCCATGATGTATTTAATACTTTGGAAGAAATCTCTCTTAAAATGAGGATTAGTGCTCCACATTTAAAGTTGAAGTGAAGATAAATGGATATTTTATTAAGAATATCATAATTGTATATATGTTTGAGAAATACTATATCTTCTATGTATCAGTATGAATACAATAACAATAATAACAACAACAGAGTTGGAAGGAACCTTGGAGGTCTTCTGGTCCAACCCCCTGCTTAGGCAGGAAACCCTACCCTACTTCAGACAGATGGTTATCCAACATCCTCTTAAAAACCTCCACTGTTGGAGCATTCTTTGCTTGTATACATTCATTGCTTATATGTAGTTCAGTGGAAACATGGATTTGAGTTTCATTGATGAATAAAACAATACAGTCCCTTTTTTAACTACTGTATTTTTCAACGAATAAAAGCCACCTTTTTTCCTTACTAAAAGAGGGTGGAAATGTTGGTGCACCTTATACACTGAATATATTTACTGACATTTTTACTGTCCCCAAACCCCATCTCTGCACCTCATGTTTTGCAAAAAATGGACCCATTTTTTGCAAAAATGGAATGCACAGAGAGTGTGAGAAGCCTGCAGAGAGCTCCTGGGGCCAGGGAAAAGACAAAAATGCTCCCATTTTTGTGAAAAATGGCCAAAAGTGGCCTGTTTTTCACAATATAGGGACATATTGCTGCCCCGAATCTTCAGAGAGGGGTGGCATACAAATCTATTATCATTATTATCATTATTATCATTATTATTATCATTATTATCATCATTATCATCATTATCATCATTATCATCATTATCATCATTATCATCATTATCATCATTATCATCATTATCATCATTATCATCATTATTATCATTATTATCATTATTATCATTATTATCATTATTATCATTATTATCATTATTTGCCTTCCCCCAGCACTCAGGAGTTCTCTGAAAGCTTCCCAGACCCTTTGCCCACCCTATTTTCAAAAAAACCAGGCAAAAAATGGCCCATTTTCCAGAAAAAAATGGTGTTTTTGCCTTTGAATTCTGGGAATTGAAGTCCACTAGTCAAGTCAAAAGTGTACATGTTACAAAAAGTATACATGTTTGTAAAAAGTATTCTGCTACATTGGTATAATAAATAATATATTACTACACCATTTGGTTCAGAATATTTTTTCCCTCGTTTTCCACGTCTAAACTCTAGGTGCATCCTATACTCTGAAAAATATGGTACTCGTTAATTTTCAAGTTTTAAATGTCAATTTACCAAGTCTCATCACATAGTTTTGTAGGGAAGCTTGCGTATTTAGCTAGTGTTGCCTATCCCATAAGGAAACAGCATGTTGAGTATGTATGTACTCCTATGGTTACATATGAAATGTCAGTTAAAGAAGGAGATGGAGAAATGATGCTGAAGTTAACAGTATAAATTCAATAGGGCATAAACAGTCCATGCTGCCTAAAGACTTGATCCCTGGCACCATTTATCTGACTTTCCCAGAGGCACTTGAGACAATATCCCTCCTGCAAAATCAACCACAGCAGGTTATAGGTAAAAATATGAACTTGTAATCAATTTTAAGGCAATCAAAAAAAGGTTACCGATGCCTTTCTGATGTCAGATGCGCAGGCGTGGGGGGGGGGACGACCCATTTTCTTTTACATTCATTTGCATTTGAAAATTGACAACCAGCATGGCAAAGCCAAAAACCTCATGAGGATGGGAGAGGGAGTGGTGAGAGAAGAAGGCACACAAGGCTCCTCAAAATTGAAATGTTGCCAGTATGAAGGTGAATAATCTGAATTCTATATACTGAGTCTGGAGACAGGGTCTCCCCCACCACAGAGTTTTAGACATCCTGGAGCCTCATGCTGTTGGTTTTTCTGTTGTGAATATAACAGAGGAGGAAAGCAGAGAGGTTGGCTCAGCTGGAACCTGCTCCTGATCTTACTGAATCCAGTCATTTTCCTTCCTTTGCAAAGCTCATGCTTATTCTGGACATTTAGTATTCGAAAGAAGTAATGAAAAATAATAATTTAAAAAATAAATTTTGCTTTGCCCTTAATTTCTCAGCAATAAATGGCTCACAAAATTTCTAATTCTGAAAAGCCCCATTTGATCTCTTTAACCCCTCCACCTTGGCCCTGTTTCAAGTGTTTCATTGAACATTGTGTTTTTCTAAAGAAAGTTGGGCACTAACAGTGGCTTTCATAGGGCATGACTGAAACACAGCTGGGGTTAAAATAATAATTGGTTTGCAAGTCTGAGCTAAAGTAAATATTGCATTTGCATTAAAGGTTACTTGGTACAATTTTCCCCTCTTTGAACAAATCACACATTTTTTTAAAAAACTCAGACTCAGACTCTCTCCCCATCCCCTCAGAAAAGTAGGGAGGGGGGATCAAACTCCACAACTTATTTTTATTACAACCCCATGGGTGAATTCATGGGTGAAGTCCTGTGGATTAGATCATTTTAATTCTTGCTAATTCTAGCATAAGCTGTAAATATTTGTACTTCAAAGCAGATATGGTTTAAAGTCTAAGAGCATTTGCATGAAATATCTACTGGATGAATGCATTTACGGTCTCTCAATTACACACATACTAATGTACAGTTTGTGTACAGAAAATATTGTCTGTTTTTTGGAGGTCCTTCAAACAGCACATTTTCTGTAGGCAAATAACTTCTGGGAGAGATGAAGGTAGAACATTTAAAGTGAACAGTCACATTGCCTAAAATGTATTTGAATAGAAAGTGCAAGGTGAAAATAACAGGACACTGTTCTTCTTTTCTAAAAAAGGTCACTTCAGGTTTGGACTCAACAGATTCTTAAATCTGTTGAACTACAGCAGTGATGGCAAAACTTTTTTCTGTTGGGTGCCAAAAGCGCGTGCGTACATACTATTGCACCTGCAACCATTATTCATTGCCTGGGGAAGTCGAAAATTGCCTCCCCTGCCCTCCAAGAGATCCTCAGTAGGCCAGAAATAGCCTATTTCCCAACTTCTGATGGGCCTCCGGTAGGCCCATTTTTAACACTCTCCAGGCTCCAGAGGTTTCCCTGGACCCTAAGGAGGGCCTCCAGAAGCCAAAAATGCCCTCCCAGATCCTCTGTGTGAGCCAAAAAATCAGCTGGCTGGTGCTCACATGCATACTGGAGCTGAGCTATGGTAACATCTCACGTGCCAGCAGATATGGCTCTGTTTAGTTTAGTTTAGTTTATTTAGATTTGTAAGCCGCCCCTCTCCGAAGACACGCGGCGGCTAACAACAATAAAAAACAATGTAACAAATCTAATATTAAAAAGTAATCTTAAAAACCCCAATTTAAGAGACCAATCATACCAACAAACATACCATGTATAAATTCTATAAGCCTAGGGGGAAGGGAGAAAAAATTTTCAATTCCCCCATGCCTGACAACAGACGTGGGTTTTAAGGAGCTTGCGAAAGGCAAGGAGGGTGGGGGCAACTCTGATATCTGGGGGGAGCTGGTTCCAGAGAGTCGGGGCCGCCACAGAGAAGGCTCTTCTCCTGGGTCCCGCCAAATGACATTGTTTAGTTGACGGGACCCAGAGAAGGCCAACTCTGTGGGACCTAACCGGTCGCTGGGATTCGTGCAGCAGGAGGCGGTCCCGGAGATATTCTGATCTGTGTGCCACCTGTGGCATCTGTGCCATAGGTGTACCATCACTGGACTAGAGATTACATAAAAATAGAACATGAGCTGTCTGCTATCATCCCTCTACTGAGAGATTTGGAAATGATGAAGAATACAGTGGAGAATATAAGGGAAATTAAGAATACAAGGGTCAGGGAAATGAGAAGGAAAATATTACATAAGTGGTATCACATACCCACTCAACTTGTATACTTTCAGCAGAATGTTAAGAATACTTGTTGTCAAGATAAGGGGGTGTTTATGCATATGTTTTGGGAATGCCCGGTAGTTCAGAACTTTTGGAAAGAAGTGCAAGAGGACACTAATAGGATGCTAAACATACGATGGACAATTACAAATGAAATGATGGTATTAGTCAAAAGGAATGAGATGGGAGAATTTAGAGAAATAAAAGAATCAGTGATAGAAAGCACTCAGGTGATAATAGTCCTAGGCTGGAAGGATGCGACAAAATGGACAAAACAAAATTGGTATCAGTACATGGTGGATCATATTCATTTTGAGATTATGGATAAGGGGATGAATTCGGCCAATGAAACTGATCTGTGGGAACTGATGGGACGATGAGTCTGCGGAGAGGGGCAGCATACAAATCTAATAAATAATAATAATGATGATGATGATGATGATGATTATTATTATTATTATTATTATTATTATTATTATTATTATGGTAAGAGGATACATGGTCAGTAGAATTTGAGACCAAGCAATAAAAAATAAATTGGAATCACTTTATAATATGTAAATAGATATATTGCTCTTGAGTTAAAATGGTATATACAAAATATGCCCCCACTTTGGTGGAGGGGTATGAATGTTGTCGGGTGGTGGGCACTTAGAACGCTAGGCACAATGTTGTGTGTATGTTTTATTGTTATTGGTAAAAATCAATAAAAATCCATTTTAAAAAATCTTCCCTCTGCTGAGTATGGCACTAATTAGGGATGAAATGCTCCCAGTTCACACATGCCTGTTAGTCATCGGAGAACCAGTCATGAAGGGAGAGTAAGACTCCTAGATGCTGCCCTTTGGATTCTTTTACCCTCTGCACATGCAGAGAACACTTTGTGCAGGCACAGAGGGAAAAAAACCCAAATGGCAGTGTCTGAGCAGGTGGGCAGAGCCTCACACTCCCTTCATGACCAGCTCTCTGATGACTGACAGCTACAAGTGAACCGGGAGCATGATCCTGGATTACTTCATTAGTGAATGGCTTCTGGGAACTTGAATAGGATGAGAAACTGACCAGAACCATAAAAAAGGCCCAGATTTAGCTGTCATACTCATCCCCACACCCTCTTTTCTAAAAGATTAGGCAGGATGATTGTTGATGACCTGTCAGGCAAGCAGATTTATTTATTTATTTATTTATTTATTTATTCATTCATTCATTCATTCATTCATTCATTCATTCATTCATTCATTCATTTATATTTGGATTTGGATTTGGATTTGGATTTGGATTTGGATTTGGATTTGGATTTGGATTTGGATTTGGTTTTGGATTTGGATTTGGATTTGGATTTGGATCCCACCCCTCTCTGAGGACTCAGGGCAGCTCACAGCATATACAAAAACAGAACAATAATATAAATCCAATTAATACTACACTAAAAACAACCATTAAATTCAGTTAAAAGAAAGTAAAACCTTTCAAACCAATCATTCAACACTTCATTCTTAAAACATTTATTGATCAGGGGGAAGATCTAAAAGTCCTAAGCCTGGTGGCAAAGATGAGTTTTTAAGCTCTTTCGGAAGGCGAGGAGGGTGGGGGCAGTGCAAATCTCTGGGGAGAGCTGATTCCAGAGGGTTGGGGCTCCAACAGAAAAGGCTCTTCCCCTAGGACCTGCCAGCCAACATTGTTTGGTCGACAGGACCCTAAGGAGGCCAACTCTGTGGGACCTCACCGGTCGCTGGGATATTGTTAATGGACTTTTTAATTCAGTTTTTCTGGAAACAATATTGGAGAGTTTCATTGGTACCCAAGTCTTGCCTTTAATCCTACAGGATTAAAATAGGAAATGATGTGGCTTTAAACTTTTAACAGGTTAATCTCCTGAAATTCATTCATCAGCAAGAATAAACTGAAAATTCTCTAGTAATTGAAGGGCAGATTTATTTAAAATGTCCCAGTAATTGGGAGAATACACAGCATATACATGCAGGGTCCATTTATAGTCATCTGCATATATGCCACTATACAGAGAAACTGCTATCACGAAAGGAAAATCCTCTCCTTCATGGGAGGAGATTCATTTTCAAAATGGTAATAATTATGGATCATTTTTCCCCCAAGGAGGATTTCTGTCATTTTATGTGCACAGCTAATGCATAAATCCACTGATTTTCTTTAAGTAAGCCTTTAAACTGGTTGAATTGGTGAGCTGGTTAAATAAATGGGGACTCTTGACAAATTGCTATTATTATTAGCTTTTAGTATTACTGTTACTATTCTTATGCTGTCTGTAAGAATTTCAGTTGACAAAGAATAGGTACAGCAATTTAAAATAGATACAGTCAGAAAGGAGAAAATGGAAAGTTAGCATGATTAAGGGGATGGTCCAAAAACTTCCAAAATAATATACAATATATTTGAGAATAAGCTTTTTTTTTAAAAAAAAATTACTCATTCGGAACTGCCAGTCCTTTACAAAACATCTCTCTTTTTTACTAATCTGCCAGCAATTTCATTGATCAAACTCAGTCCATCCATATATAAGGTGGAACAATATTTTACAATTCCTTTTTTCTCCATGTCTAAATATAAACTATATGATGCCTATTAATAAAAATTCCACGTATTGATCCTTCTCTAATTTGGAAGTTTGTGAAACAAGTCGTAGTGCCATAGTAATATTCATCAAAAATTGTTAATCAAAAGGGGGGAAAATACCACTCTCATAAAGATGTACAGATTTGTCTTGCAAAAATGTCATAAATATTGTCCAAAATGGGCCTCTTTTTTTCCTTTTAAGTAGTGTGAGTCTTAAATATGCTAAGATCCTTTTCAACTGAAAAATGGAGAGGCTTAAAGAAATAAAACTTAAGGGAAATTGCTACCTAAACTCTTCACATCTCTCTACATTGAGTTAATCTGTTAGGAAATGTCTTTCATTTAAAAACACAAAAACAAATAAGAGAATTTGTGAATTTCCCACAATATTCAGTAGGAAGCATAACAATTTGGTTGACCAAATCTCATTGTACATTTGCCTTATTTTTTATTAGACTGTCTCTGAACTGATTTGACTCATTTTATACTGCTTCCTAAACCATCAAAACAGACTCCAGCCCAAATCTTGCAGGTGTTATCATTATTTGGAATGGCAAAATCTACAGAATATTTTTTTTAAATAAAAATGCAATACATATCTGAACAATAGTTTTGGGAGACTGTTATTTGTTAAAGCTATAGTATCAGAAAATATTTCCAGCTACTGGCAATTCCCTCCCCTCACCTAGATGAATTTTCTGCTTTAGACCATAGACTAATAGATATAGACGAATCTGTGAGAACTACATAGGACACAGAACGGAATAATTATAATCAAATGAATATAGCCATGGGCATTTGCATTTAATCCATCAATGGTTTTTTATGATTTTTAAAAAGGAAGAAGAAAAGGGAACACCAAAACTAAACCTGTCTGTAGCAAACTTCAAAAGAAATCAATATTCAAAAATCAGTCCTGGAAAAGGGAAGTACAGTTTAGCACACTGTGAAAGAACTCACATTTAATTTAATTTTAAGCTTAAATCAGAGGCAAGAACTAAAATGGTATGTTATACAGGAAAAACACTAAAATTGGTCAGACATGCATGTATGCAAAGCATGTGATCACTGAATTGGTTGTTAAACAGGATCCTATCACTGCACACAAGTGTCTTAACTATAATCTTACAGTAATAGTATGTTAATATTATGTTAAAGAAAGAGAATTTCTTTTAAATGTAGTGGTTAAGGCATCAGGCTGCCCTTATAAAATGTGATTGAAACTCAGCATTATTTGCTCCATGTGCAAGTGGAGCTTCAATTTCATGTTTGCAGATACCTCAAATTTTTAGATCACCTGGTGGATGTCTCTCATCCTGCAGAATTGTTGCCAAGATCTTTATAGTTTAGCACCCTATTACTCACAGCAGCCATTATAAAATCATTTTCTATTCTGGTCTTTTTTTTTTTTACTTCAACATTAAACTCTGTTATGAGATACCCTGTAGATCATCAGTAATATTGACATTTTTTTCATTCAGATAAAATGTCTTAAACTCTTAAAATTTAACACTGTCTGTTAAAGTACCATGCTGCATATGTTAAACCAATTGCTCTTAACTAGGATAGTAGTAAGGAAAAAGAATACTGCTGGTAACAGAAACTGAATTAATGCAGGCATCGTGTATTCCTAAGGATTTGAAGTCTACTACCTTTTTGCACTTTAAAATTGCAGTATTTCATAAACCTTTTTAAAGCATACTACAATGAAATATAAAAGTTTAAGCAGGACAGAACATGGGAATTTGAAATAAACATTGAATACTCTGAATTACTGAATTATATTTGTAGTCATTACCACTTGTTTTCTTCTGTTATTTGTCCAGAGTTCCAAATCTAAGCTACTAGATTTACCAACCCACACTCAGTAAAAGACCTTGGAATACTAATATCAAACGACCTAAGTGCTAAAGCCCACTGCAACAATATCACCAAAAAGGCTTCCAGAGTTGTTAACCTGATCCTACGTAACTTCTGCTCTGGCAATCTCACACTACTAGAGCCTACAAAACCTATGCCAGACCCATTCTCGAATACAGCTCATCTGTCTGGAAACCACACCACATCTCAGACATCAACACTCTCGAAAACGTCCAAAGGTACTTCACCAGAAGAGCCCTTCACTCCTCCACTCGAAACAGAATACCCTACGAAAATAGACTATCTATCCTGGGTCTTGAAAGCTTAGAACTGCGGCGCCTAAAACAAGATTTAAGTATTGCCCACAAGATCATATGCTGCAACGTCCTTCCGGTCAATGACTACTTCAGCTTCAACCGCAACAACACAAGAGCACACAACAGATTCAAACTTAATATTAACCGCTCCAAACTTGACTGTAAAAAATATGACTTTAACAATCAAGTTGTCGAAGCGTGGAACTCATTACCAGACTCAATAGTGTCAACTCCCAATCCCCAACACTTCTCCCTTAGACTCTCCACGATTGACCTCTCCAGGTTCCTAAGAGGCCAGTAAGGGGCGTATATAAGTGCACTGATGTGCCTATCGTCCCCTGTCCAATTGTCTTTCCTTATCTGATATATCATATATATTCTCTCCTTTTCTATATATATATCATATATATTCTCTCCTTATCTCTTATATCATATATATTCTCTCCCTCCCATCTACTTCTCTTCTTTTTACTTTCTATCATTATATATATTACTTAATGTCTATTCTCTTCCATATGTATTGTATATTTGACAAAGAATAAATAAATAAATAAATAAAATACTTCAACAATAGGAAAGTGCTATGATGAGAGCTAAATAAAATAGAAACTGGATGTGACACATTGGATATTTGGTTGTATTATTTCAGAGGATAGTTCTGTTTATCTAAAATAATAGATTGTGGAAAATGCAACCAAATAAATGCCAATAATGGAAAAAAAGCCTTCACTAAGGAAGGCTTTCTAATACTATTTGATCATTATTATCCCATGTGAGAGGAAATCAATATAATTTTGACAGTTATACCATCTCGAACTTGATTCACTAACATAATGGTTAGTATGATTATATTGGATACAAAGATTGGATGTCAGTCTTTGAGAAGGATATCCAGGGCATATCAAAGAACAAGCACTTTGGTTTGATGTGCCATATAAAATAGTCTTATGACAACTTCACTCCCAAAGTGGGTATACTCAGCTAATTTATTAAGTGACAATAGATACAACAATTAGACTGATTACTTGCAATGATGGAGTATTCAAAATGTCAATAAAACTGTTTTTTCTGTGGATCCCTATTTTTTCACAACTCCCATAATCCACATCAGTGATTTTCAACCTTTTTTAAGCCGTGGCACATTTTTTACATTTACGAAACCCTGGGGCACATTGAGTGGGGGGGGGGGGGAAGTTTGGACAAAAAAATTCTCTCTCTCTCTCTCTTCCTCCCCTTCGCTCTATTTCTTTCTCCCTCCCTCTTTCTCTCCCTTCCTTCCTCTTTCTTTCTCTCTCTCTCCATCCCTCTTTCTTTCTCTTCCTTCCTCTCTTTCTTGTTCTCTTTCTCCCTCCCTCCCTCCCTCTATGTCTTTCTCTCTCTCTCCTTCCCTCTTTCTCTTGCTTTCTTTGTCTCTCTTTCTCTCTCTCTCTTTCTTTATCCTGTTCTCTTTCTTTCTCACTTGCTTTCTTTCTCTCTCTTGTTCTCTTTCTCTCTCGCGCGCTCTTTCTCTCTCTTGCTTTCTTTCTCTCTCTTGCTTTCTCTCTCTCTTGCTTGCTTTCTCTCTGAGCTTCGTGGCACACCTGACCATGGCACACTGGTTGAAAAACACTGATCTACATAACAGGATCCACTGTATCTAGCAGTTGGAATAAGGAGGTAGTTCAATTCATGGCAACTGGTCCTAGCTCATTGTTGATTATAGTTGTTCAGGTGCTGTTTTCTCCTCTGCCAACATCAGTCAAAGTACAGCATCACTATCCACATCCAGTGGGGACACTCTTTTTTTCCTTTTAATTTTATTTTTATTTTCTCTCCCTGCCCCATTGTGCCCAAGATGTTTGAGCTTAAAGACTGTTTTGTCAATGAGTATTCTGAGCAATGACTGAGATTATAGGCCCAAATGGTCTAATTTTAACATCATATAGAAAGTGGTTACTAGAGAATTTGAGCTTTTCATCTTTAAGCAACAAGGAACATATCATGAAATTCAGCTCATTTTCCTTTGAGCATTATAATTTACCTCCCTTTCCCCCCCAAACATGCTCAGCAAGGGCCAGCAGATTTTCAGAACTGTCTGCTGACTTTTAAACTTGCATTTCAGAGTTGAAGACCGCTGATGGCAAAGACCTCTTAAATCAATTTATTGAAATTCTGTAATTTTTAAGTGTTAAACAAGCGGAACCTCTTAACATTCTGATTTTTACATGTCTCGTCTCAGCATTTTGCTGTGGAATGGAATCAATATTTAAACATATGATTAAAATACCATTTATTACTTCTATTGCTACTAATATTAGTAATAGGACTATTAATACTATTAGTGTAACAAATTTTGTTGTTATATTGCTACTATTAATAATATAATTGCAGATCCTGGAGTCCCATATATCCAAAGCTATTTCGTCTTGCCAGGGTTCAGTCAATTAATTAAATAATAAAATTATTTAGCAACAGAAAATTGAAATGAGGCAGTGTCTTTCTTTTACCAAATAGAGTTGCTTTCCTTTCTAATTCTTTGGTTAGGTCACTGTAAACAGCTAAGTGCCGCTCCGACTCCTCGGAGAGGGGCGGCATACAAATCTAATAAAATAATAATAATAATAATAATAATAGCAACAACAACAACAACAATAATAATAATAATAATATTTAATTATTATTATTGTTATGTAAAGGGTCATTTCTGAAACTATTAATAAATTAAAATAAAATGATATGTGTTTGATTTTTAATATTGAGATGTTGGCAGCCATATCAATCTAGGTTGAACATAGAAAAATGATACTGTCCATTCGCAAAGCATCCCTGGCCTACTGTCAAGTTGGTCATAGGCAAGAAAGGTGGGAAGATGAACTTGTGGCTATGGTGAAGCAGCATGGCACCCAAAAACCAAAGCAAATTCCAGACATATCTCTGTCAAGGTTGTCTCCAGAGAGAAGTGATTCCTACAACCCAAGAAATTAGTCCATATGACTGATGACACACCCTGGGAGAGGGGCAGGGAAAAAACAGGGACAAGCCTGGGCAGTAAATTATGTGAAGGTCAGATATGGCTTCACTTGGAATGTGCCTACATAAAACTCCTAATAAATAACTGGATTTCTCTTGAAGCTTGAATTAGGGCATTGGTTGGAACCCTGACAGATACAGTAAATAGGGATCTGACTCAACTGGAAAAAGACTTATACAGAAGAGATATTTGTACAGTTAAGAAGTTTCCTCACAATGGTAGTAAATTTGTAAAATAGGTAAGGCTGTGAGGGGATTATAGAATCTACTGTTTTAAAACATCTGGAGATTGACAGGTTGGAGGAGATAATATAACCCCATTGGTTCCAATAAAGTTTAGAAATCATTAAAGGAATTAAATCTGGTTTACACTTATCCTAAAAGGCAATGATATTAATGTGTTTGAAAAAAAAAGTTTCATCAAAGGCAGAGGAAAATTGATAATTGAAGAAACTCAATAAATAGCTTCTTGGTGTCTATTCCCAAAAAATAGAAAAGCTAGAAAGCAAGAAAGAGTTATAAAATATTTTTTTTTAAAATGTTTGGCTGTTGGTTGCATACACAAATATATACAGGAACTCTTTGTATGAAAGGAGAGAAGCCTCAAGGCATAGCTAGGAAGAAAAAGCAAAATAACAGATTAGCCTAGAAAGAGACAGCCTAAGGATCAAAAGACAAAGATTTAAAGTATGAGCAAAGATGACAAAACATGACACTTTTTCTCTTTCCAGTACTTTTCTAGACTTTATTTTCGGCACTTAACAAGTAAAGAAGGGAAGTTTTTTGGGGAAGAGATTGGTTCAAAAAATGTAAGAGTATTGGTTGGGCACTCTTCTCTAAGGATGGGAAAGTTGAGTAAGATTGAATGTTTCAAAAATAAAAAATCCCCATTGAATTGGCTGTGGAATCTTCATGAGTTGAGGGGAGAAGAACATACTTCTCTGATTAACACAACCCCAAATTTCCCATTAAATACAATAGTTTAATATTGTTAACATTAATCTTGGGGCTGTGTGATGCTATGTATTTGCAATCTTGTTGGTTTTCACTTGCAAATAGTAAACATTTTCTTATCTGATCAAAAATAGTGTTTAACATGTTTTTGGTTTTTTTGTTAGATAACACACTGTTCCTTAGATCTTCTACTGATCGCTGGACATAATTTAAAGTGAATTGAAAAAGAGATGACAAATTTTGCTTGGGAGATTACTGAGAGAACCATCTTCTTGAACCCAAAGCAGTATTTGCTATTTTCTGTTCAGATACCAGAAGAAACTGAGAAATTCTGTAGTAAATTAGAAGAATAATTTAGTGACAACAATTCAGGTTAAACTTGGAGAATTAGACAGTAAACTTGGCAGACACAATGTAAAATCAGAGTAAAGAATAGACTCAAAATGCTTTAAACAATACAAAAGTAAACCAAGCATTATACAGTGATACCTTATCTTACAAACTTAATTGGTTCTGTGATGAGGTTCTTAAGGTGAAAAGTTTGTAAGATGAAACAATGTTTCCAATAGGAATCAATGGAAAAGTGATTAATGCGTGCAAGCCTCAAATTCACCCCTTTTGCCAGCTGAAGCGCCCATTTTCATGCTGCTGGGATTCCCCTGAGGCTCCCCTCCATGGGAAACCCCACCTCCAGACTTCTGTGTTTTTGCGATGCTGCAGGGGAATCCCAGCCGGGGAATCCCAGCATCGCAAAAATGGGAGCTTCGCTGGCAACAGAAGTCCGGAGGTGGGGTTTCCCAGTGAAGGGAGCATCAGTGAAATCTCAGCATCGCAAAAACACCAAAGTCCTCGAAATCCCACCTACAGACCTCTGTGTTTTTGCGATGCTATGATTTCATTGAGTCTCCCTTCACTGGGAAACCCCACCTCCGCACTTCCGTTGCCAGCGAAGTGCCCATTTTTGCGCTGCTGGGATTCCCCTTCAGCATCACAAAAACACGGAAGTCCAGAAGTGGTGTTTCCCATGGAGGGGAGCCTCAGGGGAATCCCAACAGCACAAAAACAGGTGCTTCGCTGGCAACGGAAGTCTGGAGGTGGGGCATCCCAGTGGCGGCGGTGGGTTTGTAAGGTGCAAATAGTTTGTAAGAAGAGGCAAAAAAATCTTAAATCCAGGGTTTGTATCTCGAAAAGTTTGTATGACGAGGCGTTTGTAAGATGAGGTATCACTGTATTATGAAAATCAAAGCCAAATAAATAAAATCCCAAAATTTCAGAGGGAAAAAGAGCCAAGTATCTTTCAGAAGAAGCTATCATGATATTCAAGTGAAGACTTTCATCATCAAGCAAGACAAGACAGGAAACGGTATTTCTATCAAGAATGCCAAGAAATGGGGCTAATCTAACAAGAAAAAGAAAAGGAGACATATTTTAGAGATCAAAGAATTCACAGGGAAATTTGCAGGAATAATTATGAGAGAGATTTGATGGAGCAGGGAGTGGCGACAAGAAGTCAAGATGGCAACCATGACTATACGATTGAACCTCAATTTTAACACATATTACACATTTGATATCTGTAAAAAGAATGGGACTCGTAGGATTTTTATTCACTCAAAAATTATTTTATGATAAGGCAAACATAATTCAAGGAAGATGCAAAAAGGGGGGGGAAAGGATTATAGAATGACATCAACTAGTGGAACAGCCTACCTTCAGAAGTTGTGGGAGCTTTGACACTTGAGACTTTCAAGAAGAAAAAGTCCAGCTGCTGCAGTCTAGAGATGGAGCTTTTGTCTCACAATCAGGGGGTTGTGAGTTTCATCCTAGATAGAGGCAGATGTAGAATTTCCTACTTGGGCAGAGGGTTGGACTAGATGATCTGCAAGGTCCCTTCCAACTCTGTTAATCTGTTAAAGAGACTGAATTGCCATTTGTCAGAAATGGTATAGGGTCTCCTGCAGATGCAGGGGATTGGACTAGATGACCTACAAGGTCCCTTCCAACTCTGTTAATCTAATCTAAACTACATAAACAACATAGAAAATATACTGGGAAACTGATTTGTCTCAAAAGCAAAATGAAACAGGTAATAGCTATCTGTCAAAAAAAAAGCACAAGAAACTGGACTGTGTAAAGCTGTGTCAGAAAACATAAATATTGAACTAATCTGTATGATCTGGATATTGGAAAAGATTGGTATAAACATGTAGATAGATACATACACCAAAAATAATGGGGTAAAAGTAGGTGAAAATTATTGAACCATTACACTAATTCCTTACACAAGCAAGGTTTGTGTAAGATCTAAACAATGCAAATAGAGCAATACATGAAAAGGGAAGCCAAATGAATGATCATATTTTTGGAAAGACGGAGAGACATTATCTCAAAACCTATTGTAAGAAGGTTAATGGTCATAGCAATAGAAGAGAAGAAGGGTTTTTATTATTTGTTTACTTCACTGCCTACAGCCACAAAGGACTGTGAATTTGAAATGTATTAAGACTAGTAGCTGTACCAGGATATCTAATTATTCTTCTGTGGAATCTTTACAATGAACAAGAAGCTACTGTAAGAAGTGAATGGGGCCGGAATGAGTGAAGTGAAGAGATAAGAATGGCTCTGAATAGGGAAGGTAAGAAAACAAGGATGCACATTGTCTCTGTCCCGCTTTAATGTGTACAGCAAATATATTTGTAACTGGCAGCATTGGAAATTATGACACATGGAATCAAAATTGGAAGTTGAAATAGGAACAATATTAGTTACATAATTTGCACTATTTTGCTAGGTAAATAAGACTTCAAAGAGCTTGTTATGGAGCATAATAATAATACATGATAATCATTATGCAGAAATAGTGCAGTGCTGTAGCTGCAGGAAATAACAATTCCCTGCAAGTAAGAACTAATGGGACCACAAAACAGATGAAGTAATAGAAAATGAAGTACAGTGATACCTTGTCTTACAAACTTAATTGGTTCCGGGACGAGGTTCTTAAGATGAAAAGTTTGTTAGATGAAACAATGTTTCCCATAGGAATCAATGGAAAAGTGATTAATGCGTGCAAGCCCAAAATTCACCCCTTTTGCCAGCTGAAGTGCCCATTTTTGTGCTGCTGGGATTCCCCTGAGGCTCCCTTCCATGGGAAAACCCACCTCCAGACTTCTGTGTTTTTGCAATGCTGCAGGAGCATCCCAGCAGGGAACCCAGCATCACAAAAATGAGCGCTTCGCTGGCAACGGAAGTCCTGAGGTGGGGTTTCCCAGCGAAGAGAGCATCAGTGAAATTGCAGCATCGCAAAAACACCAAAGTCTTCGAAACCCCACCTCTGGACCTCTGTGTTTTTGCAATGCTGCGATTTCACTGAGGCTCCCCTCGCTGGGAAACCCTACCTCTGGACTTCCGTTGCCAGTGAAGTGCCTGGTTTTGTGCTGCTGGGATTCCCCTGCTGGGATTCCCCTGCAGCATCACAAAAACACAGAAGTCCGGAGGTGGGGTTTCCCATGGAGGGGAGCCTCAGGGGAATCCCAGCACTACAAAAACGGGTGCTTCACTGACAACAGAAGTCCGGAGGCGGGTCATCCCAGCAGCGGCGGTAGGTTTGTAAGGTGAAAATAGTTTGTAAGAAGAGACAAAAAAATCTTAAACCCCGGGTTTGTATCTCAAAAAGTTTGTATGACGAGGGGTTTGTAAGATGAGGTATCACTGTATTTAAAGTGCTCTGAGACTTCAAAATTCAAACAGACAAGCATCTGCCATATAACATCACATTCTGAACAGTTAGTGATAGGGAAGACTAAAAAATATGCCTGGATAGGGAACTTTTTAATACCTGAAAAAAGCAGAAGAGAAGAGAAAAAATATTGATTAAAAAAAATAAACCCTAAGACCTGCAACTAGAGTAGGAGTAGAGTAGAATGATTGTGGCAAAAGAAACCAAAGATAGTACCCAGTAATAGGCACTTAATGTGCAATCGCAGAACACATGGAGTGCTACTTGAATGCACATCAATGACAAAATCACCATCAGGCAGCTTTACTTCAGAAAAGATTAAATCATGCAACAATCCCTTTAACACCAACTTCTTCACTTCTTACAGTAGCTTCTTGTTCATTGTAAAGATTCCTCAGAAGAATAACACCAATAAATAACATGCCATCTAAACACCTGGCTGCCTGTGTGACAAACTATTGCACCAGATGTGGAAAAAGAACGTGGACAAACAATAGCTGGAATTAAATAGGGTCACTTTATTGAGTTAAACCAAACTTTAACGATTATTAACAAATAACCAGGATCTGCAGAGGGTGGAAATACTACTCCATAACGTTCCTGGGCAAGTATGTGCATAGCTCCTTGCTGAACCAGGCAAAGGTACTGATGCCTTTGTCAGGTACCTGGCCACGCCTTAGTGTGTGGGAGGGATCACCATCCAATTCCTGTCTGGTCATTGGGTTAGGTGAGTCCCAAGGGCATCTGCCCTCCAATTGCTCCGGCTGCAAGGTACCGTGAGTTCCTTGCGAGGGCTGCCCATCATCTTTGAAAGATGCCCAAAGGAGAACACGGAGTTGCTATCACTGCCCATTTCCCTAACCTGCTTGCCCCAGTGACCAAAGGGAAAGCCAATTGACCAAATCAAACTAAGTGCGAAACACCCCATAACCAGTCCATCCTTCACTGCAGTGTGGAATAGGTGAAAAAACGGCCGCTGCTAAGATGCAGAGGCCACAAAAAATTCCTATTCGGCCCCATAGGGTGACCCCCACAGGCACACTGGAAGATAAGGAGGGTGGGCAGGTGTTTGCATTCCAACTGCCTGGGGGGAAAGGAAGAGGCCGCATGGCATAGCCCTATAAATAGGGCTTGCCCGGCTACGCCCCCCGGAAGCAGGAAGTGCTTGCGCGATGATGCGCAAAGCAAGGGACAGCAGTCTCACATTTTCACAGAGAACGCCATCCTGGAAGAGGCGGAACTGCCGGGCCACATCCTTCTGGCCCCGTCGCAACCTTCTGCCAGCTGTTTAATCAGCCGGCAATGCATTAATAATAATTATAAGCCCTCAAGCCAGTTTTAGGTCTCATCAACTACTTAGACTTTTCTCAGAATGATCTGTCCTCAGTCACCTGTTCTTTTACTGCTGATGTAACAAAATCCATCCACTTTGTTCTTGGTAATCTTCATCTTCTCTTTCTCTTCCCCAAAATATTGACATTTCAGCATAATATATTTTAAAAATGATAATTTAAACATACTGTATTCATTTGTGTGTCATTTGTGAGAGTTCATTTTTGTATGAGCTGTCTGCTTTTTTGGCTATCCATGAGTTTAGAAAAAAAAATCTGAAGAGGTTTTTTTCCAAAATCAGACTTATAAAGTGTCAATATTCTGTATCTCAGAGAAAACTATTTCCTACACCAGGGATCTCCAAACTTGAAATCTTTAAGACTTGTGGACTTCAACTCCCAGAATTCCCCGACCAGCTGGCTGGAGAATTCTGGGAGTTGAAGTCCACAAGTCTTAAATTTTCCAAGTTTGGAGAGCCCTGTCACACAGCTCTGATCTTTGTAGACAGATGGACATCACAGAATCACATTGTTTCCAAGGTTATTATTGCCACCCTACCAAGTGCTAGCATGTAGGGTATTTTTTAATTGCTGATTCATTTGCAGTTGCTTTAGTGAATGATTACTTACATGCCATCATTTTTTTTTATAGCAACAACCAAATAGATTTTCTACATTATCATCTGTCTCTAACCTGGTCTTTCAATTTTGTCAATTTTGCAATTGAAACAACATCCCAGAAGAAATGGTGGCAAACTGGTTCCACTTTCTTGCCAACAAAACTATATGGATTTGTGCATGAAGTCATTAAGAGTTATTATTGACACAAGAAAGACTTTTATTTATTTGTTTATTTGATTAAAGTTTGAGGAATCGCTCTATTGAAATCATTCAATAGGTAGGTGATGGTATCAGCAACATGCTATTCAACATTGCCTCCTGTTCTGTCTATCTTTCTTTGCTGATTCCTTATTCATTCATTCATTCATTCATTCATTCATTCATTCAGTCATTCAGTCATTCATATCTATCTATCTATCTATCTATCTATCTATCTATCTATCTATCTATCTATCTATCTATCTATTAGATTTGTATGCCACCCCTCTCCGTAGACTACATTAGGATACATCACTTCAGACAGATGTTTAACCTCAGGGTCCTATAGGGACAGTTCTTCTGATTGCCAACCTTATCAATTAATTTTAAATCCACAATCCCATTAATGAAGTTTGACACAAAGAAGAGCTTTTAAAGCTAGCAAGTTATATTAGATAAATAAGGGAGATGAGAGTCAGGTTCGGCTAAACTCATTTGCACGCATATATTGCTATGCTGGTGTTTAGAAGGAACCTTGCCAATATATTCTGTCCTTCATAATGCACTGCAACTAAAGGTTAGCTTCTGAGTTCCATTGTCATATGTTGCAACATATAATACACAGAATCAGAAATCACAGAATCCTTGGTAAAGGCTTTAAACTTTAAATCATATTAGATTAGTGCTTTGATTCCTTAGCAATTTCTTGTATAGAACTGGAAAGTGTTTTATACAGATGCATTAGAATCAATTGGCATTCTAAAATATATTTTAAAAATTCAAATGAAGGGAATGCATAGACCAATTATATCACTTGAACATTATTCAAGACTGTTCACTACATACAAATCAAGAATAGCAAAGGGAGGATTCTAATAAAGAGAATTATTGGGTAATTTGGCTTATTACTACACAGAGCAAACCTGCTGATCTTACTTCCTCTCCCTGTAAAATGATGTGTTGCTTAGGATGTGAAATATGTTTATTGAGTTCTAAGGCATAGAATAATAATGAGATATGGCTTGTTGGAATTATACCATAAAAAGTGACAGTTAATCAATTAAAGGGGATGAGATGAAAGTATCATGCCATTGGTCCAAAGTTTCAGATATCCTCTTGTTTGCTGAAGTCTTTCTTAGAGTCATAAAATAAAGAGAGACCATATGCCCATGAGGCCTCTATAATTCACAATTAACAATGGATCGCCAATGTGATGGTATAATCAAATAACACTCCTTTGAAGAATGAAGGGCTTGTTGTTGCAAAGGGGTTAATTCACTAAAACACAATAGAAATAAAAACTATATCCACATCTCAGATGCAAGAAAGAAGAGGGTATTCTTTCCAAGCCCACGTAAGTCTTAAGACTAAGGTTTTGTAATGAAAATTTGGATGTTGAACTGACTAGTGCCATGATGGTGAACCTATGGCACATATGCCAGATGTGGCACACAGAGCCTTTTGCAGCAGAAGTGGAGTAACAACGCGGACACAGAGCTGGATTTAAACTGGGTCATTTTTATTAATTAAATAAACTTATTTAATTCAGAATTAAAATGGGACCTGCAGAGGTCAACTAAGAACATTTGGGGCGGAAATGATGTAACAAAAACTTCCTGGGCAACTCAGGGCGTAGCTCCATACTGATCCAGATGAAGGGGACCACGCCCTCACCTGGATCCCAGCCATGCAACGCATGTGGGAGGTCTCGCCATCCAATCCATGAAAGACAATTGAAGTGGTCAAAACCCAGAGGCAACTTCTCCCCAATTGCTCAGGCCAGTTTAAAAGCCACCATGAGCCCTTGGAGAGAGTCTGCCAATCATCCCCAAGGATGCCCAACGGAGAACATGCAGTTGCTACCACCTCCCAATTTCCACCCCTAACCTGCCAACCCAATGACCAAAGGTAAATCAATTAAAACTAATCAAATAACGAACATCCATCCCGCACAACAGGAATAGGCAAAAAAATGGTCACAGGTAAATGCCAAGACCGCCAAAAATTCCTATTCGGCCCCCTAAAGGCGACCCCTGTAGCACAGTGAAAGATAGGGAGGGCAGTTTGCCTGCTCGTCATCGGGATGAAAAGGAAGCCCCAAGCCAGCACGGCCCTTTATAAAGGGCTGGCTGGCCACATCCCCACAACGTCATCGGCCAGCGCTGATGACAGGCATGGCCGAGATCTCGCAAAATCTCACGAGATCCTGGCCACTCAACATGGCGGCTATGCTGGGGACCACGTTTCCCCTGCCCCGCTGTAAATCCAGCTGGCGGTAAGTCACCAGCTGGGAATTCTTTGAGCATGTGCACAGTTGCTTCATCTTTGCTTGGCAAAAAAAAGGAGTTTCTTTTCCTACAGAGATGCCTGTGTGGGAATGCCCCACTTCCCTACAGCTGGCTGGGCTTCTCCAAGCACTTTGCTTGGAACCTACAGTATTAGCTTCACCTCACTCTCTGCTTCAACAAGTGGAACACAAAAGTTTGGCCCAGCTCCTCCAGAGATGGAGTTTTCAGAGGGCTGATCCAGTACTTGGGCTAGATTCAACACAAATGTTCATTCTTGGCTTTGAGATTCCTAGCTGCTGCTAAGAGTTCAAAGTTAGGTTTGTCCCCCTGTATCAATCCAGCAGACAAAATAAGAGAAGGGGGTGGAGAGAAACAGTCCCATTGCCAAGCTGTGCACAGGTCAAAAGAGGGCAAAAATGGATTTTTCTTTCCTTCTTCCCCCTTTCTGCCCCACACACCAGAGACCCCAGGATTCCCCCCACCAACTCTACCTATCTCTTACAGGCGCTACCCACATGATTGATGCAAAGTTGACCACACCCACTAGTCACATGACCATCACCCCAGCCATGCCTACCAGGTCATTAGGAAGAACAGATAGGCACTTTATGATAAATAAGTGGGGTTTGAGTTGCAGTTTGGGCACTCAGTCCCTAAAAGATTCACAATCGCTGGACTAATATATTTATGAAGCTGCAAAGAAATAACAGAGGTGACTGCAAGGAAGTTGAGAGGAGGAGAGGATAATGATGAATCTGCTAGACATACTTTTTTTTTTTTTTTTTTTTAGAAACCATCAATTTCTTCCAAACCTTGGGAGAACTGCCTTAGTCTGAAATTTTATGAGGTCAAAATCTGCCTTGCCTATACTTACCCAGATGAATAAATAGTGTTAAGAAATCAAAGTAGCTGGATATGTCATTTCAAACAAAGTATACTCTGAAAAGAATTTCCTTGTAATAGTAGCAGTTTTCTCCATTCTGCATTATATATCTATAATGAAGTGATATTTTGCAATGTGAAGTTTTTCACAATAGTGCCAGAGGAAAAGATTTTCATGGCTATCTTTATTGAGATTACCATATTATAATTTCTGTTATAAAATTTTTGCTTTCGAAACACATTATAAAAATGTTGTATTTAATCAATGCATGAGTGCATGCTTTGAATCACTCATGTTTAAATGTGGAACATTTCTTGGAAGCAAAAAATGAGAAACCCTGAATTATGTTGAAAATTGTGTTAATTCCCAAACAGCCATTAAAAAATAGTCTTAACCCAAGTGATGATGAAAGATGAGTAAAAATAACAGTCCCCACTATTTTCCCACCACCTGTATAAACATTATATGACGCTGTGTAATACTTAGGAGCATAATGCATGAATCAGAA
Source organism: Erythrolamprus reginae (assembly GCF_031021105.1). Taxonomy (NCBI): domain Eukaryota; kingdom Metazoa; phylum Chordata; class Lepidosauria; order Squamata; family Dipsadidae; genus Erythrolamprus; species Erythrolamprus reginae. The sequence continues at coordinate 61,132,216 of NC_091950.1, forward strand.
TGAAGAAATAAAGAAAATAAAGAAAATTGAATTGTCCGGTCATGTTTTAAAGGAGGAAGGAATCGTTTCTTTCTGCCCAGTTTAAAACCAAAACCAAAATATTTCTTCATGCTGTTGGCTTGATGTCTAAATAATACTGTGGAAAAAGGGAATTTCTAGTTGTTGGCTAGATGATGAATAAATGAATGGGTGTGAAGTACAGGCCAGGAAATACACTTATGTCATCAAAAAGAAATAGGGAAGCAGACATGCACCAATAGCCAACTTCCTTTTGAATGATGAATTTAATAGGTATAAATTAAAGTAGATAAGAGTCATTTTGCCATATTTTCTGCACAGCTTGAGAAAATTAGACTAGTAAATTATATTTGGATTAGGGAAAGCTATTCATTAACTGAGGAATATTTTGCAATATGATTTGCCCACTTCAGTCAGCCAAACAGTGTTTACTGGGATTGTAGAAAGTTAATTCAGCATTAGAATTAATTTGGTTTTAACATTTCGATACAGTAGAATTTAAGGAAATGTTTGGAAAGTGAAACAGACGCCAATAGAGTTTAAAAAAAAAAAATCAAAGACAGATTGTTCACTATTTTTTAAAGAAAATATTTATTACTATTGCTTGGTTATATCAAAATGTAGGAGTCACAATTTTATTTTTACCCATTTTCCATCATTGTATTGCATATATGTTGTTCTTTATCTTTTTTTCCATTTTCAGGTTATGAATTGTATTTTAAGAACTTTTGCTATTCCAATTTCTGGCAATATATACCTACTCAATATTACATTTATACATTTACTTTTTTTAACCTGCATAATAACCTTTATCATAACACCTCATGCTCTCTTCTTTTAAAAATCAAGTTACTTCTGTTTTATTTTAATATATAATTATTAGCTTTAATATGGATTTGCTGAATCTTTAAATGTCATTCTATTCTTACTTAAAGTCTCAGCCTTCCCAATTCTGTTACCAAACTATAGTTCATATTGCTGGAAGCACCTGCCAGGGAGGCGGGACACTAAACCTTGATGAAAGCAGTTTCATACCTTTTGAGGTCACATGCACATTAAAAATGGCAGAGCTTGCACAAGCCATATAAACAGGAGCACTTGAAGACGCTTGTGCATGGTACCATGTTTTCCTATTGATTACAGTAATACCTTGTTTTGATAACCAAGAGAATAGATGTGTGTGTGTGAGAGAGAGAGAGAGAGAGAAAGAGTAGAGGGTTTCACTTACCTTTGCTATTGGTTCAGGAATGGGAGTGCACAGGTGCAGGTGTGCACTTTGAGCACACATAATGCTTCTGCGCATGCGCAGATAATTTTTTGAGGCCATCTGGGTGGATGAGTGGAGTCTTCCACCACCACCACTGCTACTGTTCACCAAACTGGTGCAAACTGGTAGCAACCCAACATCGGTGTGTGTGTGTGAAAGCAATACAATCCAATAGCTTGCATGTGGACAACAGTAAAATAAATGGGAACATCTGATTGCCAATGAACTAGAGGCAGATTCAGTGGCCACACTTTTTTGCATTATTCAATTTTAAGGTGACTTCTGAGCGAGTGAAACTAATAAGCAGATGCACTGTCTCCAGAAATTATCTGTGCAAAAGATAAGCTATCCATCCATGATATCTTCAAACTGCACAGCTTACCCAAGTGGGTTGTGACAGACCAGGGGCTTCAATTTGTGGTTTTGCCAGGTCTTTCTGAAAAAGTTTGACATCCAAATTTAACAGTACTCTGACTATCATCTGGAGACTGACAGTATGCATGCATTAATGAATGTATTAAGAGCTACAGATTATTGCAGAAGATGATAACCTGACCCACAATTTCGCTCTCTTAGTGTAGAATCTCAGGCCATCTTCACATCAGAGAAGGTGGCATAAGAAAACACCTTGTGGTTGGTTAAAGATCTGTCATATGATGATAACTGCACATTTATCAAGCACTGACTGTGCAGTTCTAATTCTGGGCCCTTCTAAAAAAATGCATATGCTCTTGTGTCTTCCAGTCCAAAAATTCCCATGTAAATTTCTGCCATTAAGCTTACTTACCACATTAAATTAATCATTAGCATCTTGCAACTCTGCAGAGTTTTAAAGTCACATTTAAAAGAGGCTTTGCTTATGTAGAAGTTAAATACTTAAAGCTGGGAAATTAATCAGGATAAATCCCTGAGAAGAAAGACAAGACCTTTTGCATGAGTTAATAATCACCCTGTAAATGCAAGGCACATAGGGACTAATATCAGTTCTAAAACTTTTCAAAGTTAAAATAATTCTCCAATTCATTAAATAGGTTTTAATTTCAGTCAATTAATACATTGCATTTCGGCAGTATTCGAAAACCACATTCATTGCAAGTTTTATGTTCTGTGCAGTTTTCTTTACTTATAAAATCGACTAGTGCTTCTATAGAAAAACAAGGAAATAACATCTCTTGTAATGTCTAATGTAACTGGTGCAACTAGCGAGAGCTGTAAAATTAGCAAAGGCTATCAACATTATAAACCCATGACAGAACTGAAACAAAAGATGATTTCTCTTTTTGCAAAACTATAATTTTAAAGCCCATCTTGTGGCTGGAAGAATGAATCAGAGAGATTCCTTATTGCATTAAGCTTTACTTGTTTCCTATGCTAAGCAACCGCAAAATGAACTTTCAAGCACGATTGGGAATTCTCCTTTCCTTTCTGAGATAAAAACTGGGTGATTTTATGGTTATGGATTGTAGCCATATAAATCGAAGGACTGGAAATAAACCAATGACAAGGAAGTAATAAAAGTGAAGTGTTTGTTAAAGAAATTTGTTTCTTTTGTCCTCCCCTCTTAGGAGAAAACATTCTTCAAAAGCATAAAAGGGAAACCCAAGAATCTATCGGCTGGATTCCCAGAATCTCTTTTTTGTTGTTGTTAATCTTTCCCTTCTCTTTTGCCTGGCAATACTTTTGGAATATTTTGCCAAGAGGTTTTTAAAACCATCATTGCTTTAAGAAAATAACCAAAATTGGCCCTGGGTATTATGTTTCTTCATAAACTCAGTCTATCAGCATGTTTTGACTTCTTTCTTCAAGCAATGGCAAGTTCAGGGTAAGTACTTTTAACTCAATTAGCCAATTTAGTTTACGACAAAAACGAATAAGATTTTGTTTAACATATGGAGAATAGTCACATTTTTAAAAGGTAAAAATAAAATTGACAAACTACACTCCATGCAGACATTTTCCACAACACATCATTGCTGGTGGGCTAACCATAGAAAAAGTTAAGGACATGCCAGAAATATAAAAATGATATACGGGCAATAAGATGGTAAAAGAGCTACATTTAAAACAAGCAGAATGTATATATATGACTACAATATAGGGTCGTTTAATTCATTCTCTCCCAGGCCCTCATAGCTTTGTCCTCAGAAATCTGTACTTTGCTAACAACTTTGAATAGTAAATTTCAAGAATTATCAATCACTATAAAAGTCATAATTATTGAAGATAAATAGGATTAAAACAACCTAAAACAATGTAAGTATTAGTAACAAACACTCCCAACTGCAAAATGACAACAAATTCATGAATGCCAAGTGTATCAGTGGTTATTGAAATGGATTTCAAAGTGCCGCCTCTATGTTGGTGCAGGTAGGTAGGATTCCCTTGGGTACCATTCGTTGGGAGTCAAGGAAAATGGAGGGTTTTTGCCTTCCCTTTCTGTTCAAGATACCTATGTACAATTGGTGGGCCACTGTGTGACACAGAATGCTGGACTTGATGGGCTTTGGCTCTTCAGCATGGCACTTCTTATGTTCTTACAAAATCAGACCAACATAAACTATAAAATGGCTACTCCAATTTTAATATTTAGGTAGTAGAGGAGTGAAAAACACTAGGAGTTGATATGTGTCAGCTTAACTAGTCCATCCAGTTCCACCTTGCTTAATTGAACTACAAATCCACTTTCTTGAGGTCAATCATCTGTGTGAGTGAGGAAACTGATCCTATCTCTAAAAGTAGCCAAATCAGATCTGTTTCAGAGGAATAGGTTTCTTGAGAAATAAGAATTACTTAGTTCTCAAGGAATGGAAGAAAGAAAAAAACCCAGCAAGTTGAAACACTTTGGAAGATAGATTCAAGATACAAAAGCATTGAGCCATATCCCACAAGAAGGATTGAAAAATAAAGTCCTGCACTTAGAAAGGGGAAAAAACAGATGCACAGGACAGGTACAAGATAGGAAGTACATGGCTGAACAGCAGTTTCTGTGACAAAGATCTTGGTGTCTTAGTCTCCACTGAAGTATAAGTTAGCAGTCTGCTGCAACTGCCAAAAAGGCCAACAGTCCTAGGCTGCAACAAGAGAGGCATAGAATCAAGATCAACAGAAGTGGTAGTATTGATCTATACTGCAGTCATGTGACCAGATTTGGAATACCTTCATCTAGTTCCAGTCACCATAATACAAAAATAAATGCTGAGGCCCTAGAAAGAGCACAGAGAATAGCAAAAGAAGTTGATAAGGACTGTAGAAGCTAAATCATACAATGATTAAGGAACTAGGCTAAAAGAATTAGGTATGTTTAGCCTAACTAAGAGAAAGCATAGGGAAGACCTGATAGCAGTCTTCCAATACTTTAAGTGCTGCCAGAAGGTCCAAGGTGTTTATTCTCTATAGCACCTGAGGTTAGTACTAGAAGCAATGGTACAAGCTCATAAGAGAGCAATCCAACTTGGAACTAAGGAGGAATTTCCTGACAGTGAGAACTATTAATCAATTTGCAATCAGTTTTCATTTCAGAGTTATAGGTGATTCGTTGCTGGAAGTTTTCAAGAAAAGATTGGATTGTCTTTGTCCTGGATGCAATAGGGTCTCCTGCCTTGGGAAGTGGTTGGTGTTGGCACCTGGGGGGACCCGGACAGAACAGGAAGGAGGTTGGACTAGAAGATCTCCAAGAGCCCAGCAGCACTGTGGTTCTATAATTCTGTGAAATTATGCAAGGCCGGCATGATTTTCTTTCTCTCTGTGTCTCTTGCTCATAAAATTTATTTGAAAAAGAAAAGTCTCAGCATTTGTTATTGTCTATAAGATGGATAGCACTGCAAAGAAATTATTATGAATGAATACTATTGTGAATGTCCAAGTATGCATGGGTAGATCTGCTTCTTAGAATCTGAATCTTTGTGCCAATCAGAACTGCAAAATTGAAAGAAATTTCCTATCAACACAACTGTAAGCTGATTGGAGTCTTTCTCATAAATGCTAAATATAAAAGGGGCATCAGCTACTAAAACATCAACTGTAGGAAGGGGACATTGTCAGTAAGCACACATTTTGTGTACCTGCAGGAGAGGAGATATAGATAGATAGATAGATAGATAGGTAGGTAGGTAGGTAGGTAGGTAGGTAGAGACAGAGAGACAGAGAGACAGAGAAAGACAGACAGACACACACACACACACAGAGAGAGAGAGACAGAGACAGAGATAAGGGAGGGAAAGGGATATTGCTTGAACAAAATTGCATGTTGATACAAAGTAGTTGGAAAAATCCTTAAAACAGCTATTACTTTTCTTTTTTTTCTAATACACTCCATCCCATTGCCAAAGTCCAGCTATCTCATCATGGTGAAGATGGGTAAGAGGTTCCTGGGAGAGATAACTGAAGAACTTCAGAAGCGTATATCAAGAATATGCATTCTCAGTAGGGACACTAAATGTCCACCATCCGCCCAGCTGAAGCAAGCAGGAATCTATATTGGGCAACAATGATGTAGGATGATGCTGGACACATTGTTAGTAACAATGGCAAAAGCATCAAGTCATACTGCACACGAGAAGGCAGTAGTAAACCATGCCTGTATTTTTTATCAAGAAAACCACCAAGAAATAATAAAATAAAATGACAAATGGAAGAAACTAAATGTAATTTCAGAACAAATAATTGGAGCAAATAGGTGAAAAAACCCAAAGCCAAGAAAGAAAAATTTCAGAGTTTCAGAGAACTATCAGAAAAAACAAGAAACAATATTACAATTTCTGTAGAGATATTGAAGATGGAAACAAACATGGAAAAACAAGGAAAGTATTTCAAACATTCTCTGATCTCTGACTAATGGACAGTCAGTAACCAATTCAAATGAGATCAAACTAAGATGAAAGGAATTTATTGATATATTGAGATGTTAACATCCAAGAATTGCTAGAAGATTATTAAGTTAGAAGGATATACGAATGGATGGAAAGCCACTGAAATATGGCAAACAACAGAGGACAAATCAGATTTAATCAGTGCAGAGATAGATATTTCCCATCAAATAAAGAGGCTGGTGGCAAGGTACCCAGTATGATATCTCCAGGAAATCTGGAAAAGGGTTTAAAATATTTCACCCCATCATCTCCCATTCCTCCACCTTGAGATTATGTGTACTTGCATATATGCACATGGCAGGAGGTAGACTAAATGTTCTATGTATATGCATGTGTATGCTTTGGGTAAATACAATATCATTGACCCATCCTCGAATACAGCTCATCTGTTTGGAACTCATATTGCATCTCAGTCATTAACACCCTTGAAAATCTTCAAAGATACTTTACAAGAAGAGCCCTTCATTCCTCCACTCGAAACAGAATACCTTACAAAACTAGACTTATAATACTGGGTCTTGAAAGCTTAGAACTACGACGCCTTAAACATAATCTAAATATTGCCCACAAGATCATATGCCGCAATGCCCTGCCTGTCAAGGACTAGTTCAGCTTCAACCACAACAACACAAGAGCACACAACAGATTCAAGCTTAATATTAACTGCTCCAAACATGACTTACACTATCCACAGTTGACCTCTCCAGATTCTTAAGAGGACAGTAAGGGGCGTACATAAGCTCACTAGAGTGCCTTCCATCCCCTGTCCTATAGTGTCTTCTATATCTCGTATTTCTTCTCTACTATATCCTCTATAACCTTCATTGTGTATTATTGTGTATTGGACAAAATAAATAAATAAAATAAATAAATACAATATTTAACAATTGAGCTCCGCTATATTCAGGAAGAGACATTGTCATTCATAATTATTTTCTCATACAAATGTATTTCATTTCATACAAAGGTTTGTTCAACCAGTCTGAAATTTGCTAATGATGTCTCCAGGAGTGGGCTACTGCCCGGATGGGGGGGAATGCAGTGGGGCAGCAGAAATGGAGCTCCATCCCAGAGCACCCAATTTGCACTGAAAGATGTTGAAAGAAAGTGCAGGGTGTCCTGCATAAGCCACACCAACAGTGCGGTAGTAAAAAGTTTGGTAGCCCTTCACTGGATGTCTCCTACATAAGAGTTGACTAACACTGCAAATTCTATGTTTGTATGTCTCCAGAACAACCCAGTTAAAGGCATTCAAAGGGGATATCATTTTAAATGACCACATCAATCAGGTTTGACTCAAATTTCATGAAAAAGGGATATTCACAGCCATTTCTGGTTGTTATTTTTTTTTTCTGCAGCAAGACATGAAGATAACTCAATTTCTATTTTAACACATCTCAGTCCAAAAACAATAAGGCAATCTGTGCTTCCATTTGGAAGGAACTGAGCCATTTGCAAAGGTCTGGAACAAATCCCAGGAAGAGATGCCATCCAAATACTTCTCTGCTGAGAGTTTTAGTCATTGCATTGCTCTAGGTAAAAAATGATATATTGAAGACCTTTCCCCACAACACACATTTTTTAAACTATGAGCAATCCCTTGTCTGCCACTGTGTGAATTTCATTTTTTATAAAAATGCTTTTGTTGACAATCCTTTTCACACTTTTTTCAATTCAGTTCCTCTCGCGTAAGAAAAAAATAGGGGAGAAAAAGAAATAGGGAAAACCAAAGCTCTGGAATAGCATTAACATATAAAAATTATAGGATATTGCCTGATCCATGAGACTGACTTTTCTTTAGCTTTGCTTCTCCAATTTTATCTCTCATTTAAAAAGAAATAAAATCTCAAACAAAGTTACTACAAATCCCTACTTTTCAATGTTTATCGAAGTATGATTTGGGAGTGTCAAACTTGTACCTGAGACATATGTCACCTTGAAAACAGTGTTTTGAATTAATTATAAATGGCTACCATGTTTAAATTAATAGAGAAACAGTAGTTGCTTTAAAGAAAGAGTGATTGCAAGAAAAAAAGCAATGACCTTTTTAAACATATGAAACCAAGTGTTGGTGGGGAAAATGAAAAACAGATGCAACATGATTTGTCTGGAAATCCAAATTCTCTTGGTGTCTCTTGATTCTTCTGATGATGATCAAGGAAGAAGTGGGCCTGTTAATAGTTATGATGTCATGGAAATGTAGAATTTATTTGGACGATCTTCAATAATAGATATGTAGGCATCTTTGGGAATTTTTCTGTGTGGCAAGGGCAGTTTGAAATATTATTTTATGCCAAGGCACAGTCATCATCATCATTAGCATCATCCTAGTATTTTTTTCCATAGACACAGGGTCCACTTTTCAGACCAACAAGTGCCATCTTCTGTGATCAAATGGAACATTCAGGTCCCACTGGACATTTTTCATGTCCGCATTTGCCAGGGCACTGTAATCTATACATATAGGTGATGCATAATGCCACTCATGCATCATCACAAAATTTCCAGAATCATAAAGCCTACAACCTTGACACATGGCACATATATTCCTCTTAGCATCTAAGTGCTTGCTAAGGAAGGATTTTTCACAATGGCCATCAGATCATTAGTTATTTCTTATATTATTATTAACATGCTCTATTACTAAGGAATTAGATGTTCTACTCCCCTTCCCCACCTGAAAAAAACTCTGTTTCAACTGCCAGTGGGCTTGGTCAGCATGTGACTTTATTTATTTATTTATTTATTTATTTATTTATTTATTTATTTATTCATTCATTCATTCATTCATTCATTCATTTAGTCTAATACACAATGAAGGTTATAGAGGATATACTCACAGTAAAATATATCAGAGAAAGAATAGAAGAGATATAGGAATAAAATATAGGAATAAAGATATAGAATATAGGAATAAGATATAGGAATAAAATATATCAATGAAAGAATAGAGAAAGGATATAGGAATAGAAGAAAAGATATGGGAGATATAGGAGAGACAATAGGACAGGGGATGGAAGGCACACATAGGACAGGGGATGGAAGGCACACTAGTGCACTTATGCACTTACCTGGCCTATGGGCTGGGAGTTTAGACATTCTACTCCATGCTAAGGAGTTCGGTTTCATAGTGAAGCATGGGTATCCAGCTACTAGAATAATCATAAATTAAAGTAAAACAAAGTACATCACAAAAATACCAGCATAATTTTTTAGTACTTTGTCACAGAGCTAACTTGACATCTCCAATGTGTACAGTATTATTTAAATAATGAAAAGATGGAAATGAAGAATAGGAAATTGCATATGAAATTTTTTAAAAGGGCATATAGAAAAGTAAAGTGCAAATAATTTTCTATCATGCTAAAAATGGGGAATCATCCAGTCCTGGAAGAAGAAATGTTTGGTTTTTTTTTTAAGAAGGTATGTTATATATTGTCACATTTGAAAAAAGAGCTTATATGGGAGAAAAACATTTTTTTTAAAAAATTCTGCTTTTCTTCTGTTCCTTTTAAAGATTATTGTGGATAATGAGATAAGGGAGGATTGGATGGGATGGGATTATTATTATTATTTATTGGATTTGTATGCCACCCCTCTCCGCAGACTCGGGGCGGCTAACAACAGTGGTAAAACAACATGAACAATCCAATTAATAAAAACAACTAAAAATCCCTTATTATAAAAAAACCCCAAACATACACACAAACATACCATGCATAACTTGTAATAGCCTAGGGGGGAAGGATAACTTAACTCCCCCATGCATGGTGACAAAGGTGGGTCTTAAGTAATTTGTGAAAGACAAGGAGGGTGGGGGCCGTTCTAATCTCTGGGGGGAGTTGGTTCCAGAGGGCCGGGGCTGCCACAGAGAATGCTCCTCCCCTGGGGCCTGCCAAACGACATTGTTTTGTCGACGGGACCCGGAGAAGGCCAACTCTGTGGGACCTTATCGGCCGCTGGGATTCGTGCGGTAGAAGGGATGGAGTAAGCTAGACTAGGGTAGGGTAGAATAGGATTTTTCTCCTGGAATGTTGTGTGTTCAAATGCTTGTAGCATTATTGTTATGCCAATTAAACAATCATAAGAAAACACGAATAATCCATATGTACTGTCTTTCCAAATGATCACACAAACTTTCTGAAGTTTATATTATTTATCCCAAAACCTTTATTTGTTTTTATTTGCTTTTTTACTGCTGCTATTTAACTACAATGCACATGTAGAAAATATACTTCACCCTATGGACAAACAATTTCCCACCAATCTGAAACCTACTTTAAAAAAATCCTGCTTATTAAATTGGACCACAATGTTCTACTAATCTTTAAAATGATTATTAATAAGATATGATTGACACTTGCATTCTTCTCATTAATTTTGATTCAAATAGTAGCCATAAGAAGGAATGATATTGTAGCCACTTTTCCTGATTAGCTCAGTATGTACAGTATGCATAGGAAATTAAAACAGAGCACAGATTTTCAGCAGGAAAACAGATGGTAAAATTAGCAAATAAATTTTAAACAACTCTCATTTATTATGGTCCTGGCCTTCTTGGGTGTTATGCTGGGCCCTTCACTAAGAGCCACCCTAATAAGTTAGGAATGTAAATTCAAACACACACCATTTCAGAGTAAAAAGAAAATCTGTTTATCCAAAAAGAGTGCTGAATGTAGGCACTTTAAACAGAGCCAAAATTACTCCCACACAGATTACAGTCCTGGAATGCTGCAAGAGGAAAAAACTAACAGAGCAGATAAAGGCAGCTGTAAAAGCGTCACAGCCACCACCACCACTTCAATGAGTTCACAAGATGTACTTAACTGTGAAATATCCAAAAAGTCTGTGTAAGTCCTGGAACAGTTCAAACCAAAACAATAGTCTTTCTCCAAATGGATAAATGCCCACATGAGCACTCCGCAATGCCTGTAATTTATCAGCAACCCCGTTAACCTAATTGCCTCAGCTACAGGTGTTCTCCCTTACCTTCTATGATACCTGCACAGTTGATCCCTTCTAGCTATAAGCCTGTGCATACAAGCATCTATCAACCCATCCTCCTCCAAGTCTGATGACTCACTAATGAGGTCATTACCTAATGGGCTGGCTGCATCCACCTCTCAGTCCAATTCCACCCTCCCAGGGTCTGACCTTAGCAGTGAATCTTCACTATCAGTATACACTGGCAATAAGACAAGTCTCTGGGACCCTGAGGATTCTCCTAAACCAATGTCCAAATTCCCCATTGCAAGACCTGGCCCAGAGCCAACCACAACATCGGGAAGCATATCAAATGTGGGTATAAATACCTGGATGATCCACTAGATGACAGCAAAATGTACAGAAAACTCTAGCTTGTCTGCCACCTAGTGGTCATATGGTACAATATCATATTTGAGATTCAAACATGATATTGTACCAGGAAGAGTGGCAGAACCTGGGATAGAGACAAATAGGAATTTTGTCTAGAGCAGTGATGGGGAACCTTTTTTGGCTTGGGTGCCAAAAGGAGTGCATGCATGTGATAGTGTGATAATGCAGTGCCCTTACCCCCATGGATGCACAAAACCCCTACACTACCCCCCCAGATCATGCACACAGGCTTCACTGAAGCCTCAGGGATTCTTGTAGGCTTGTTGGGCAGGTTTTTTTGCCATCCCCATCACTGACCTAGAGTCTCCACAAAGTCTCCTCTTGAATTCTATTAACCCTTATCTAATGCAAAAATAGTTTAAAATGTTTGTTGAGTAAATAGGCATGCATTGGCATGAGTAATAATAAATCAGTTTAATTCAAGTATGGTCTTGGTTTGTTGTATCTATATGGCTCTTTATGGTAAAATGAATGTTTATGTTGAATCCCAAAATGTATCACTTAAGTAAAGTATTAGGGTAGAGGGAGTTGCATATGCATTACCATAGGCGTGTTGTTAAAAATGAATAAATAAATTGCCTACCAATTAGAGCATGCTTTGCTGTGTGCTGCGCTTCAGCATAACAGTAGAGGATGTAAAAAGGGAAATATTAGGTACAACTATGCTTTAACTTAAATATGATATAAGAATGAAAAAGATTGAGTTACAAAATTATGTAGGAGACCCTTTTAAAGAACCACATTTTTGGAAACACATGTGGGTCATATTTATTGCATACTACCAATGTGGTAATATAGTGGATTTCTTTCTTCCTTCAGTAGTCATGGAGAACACATTTTTCAATCATTTAAACTAGTTTACATTTGACAGCCATTCTGGGAGGCCTTTTATTTATTTAGTGTATGGAATGTGTTAGCCTGGGATCACCAAAGCGGTTAGCTGCCTCTGTGAAAGGAATGTTTTGGGGTGGTGTTATTTTACCCATGGGACACTTGAATGGCAGTAGGCAATTGGGGGAGGCTCCTTTTCTATCCCTGCCAGTTTATTCACTCTCAGGAATTGAACTGCCAAGCTGCTGACTTCAGCGGAGCGCAAGCTCATTATCTTACCACATGAACCACCACAGCCCCCTTCTGGAAGAAAATCTTGCTTGGATGATTGATTGATATTTTGTAGATCCCACCATATGCCCAGAGAATACCTTCTCAGCAGAGGTGGGCAGCAGGCAGGGTGGGGTGGAACACAGTTCCACTGGCGGAAATGAAGCTGCATGCACAGCTCCAGCTGACTGGTCACTTCCTGGACTTCCAGCCTCAGCTCGGCTCTCTTTTTTTCCCCTCCACTTTTTCCCCTTTCCCCTCACTCCACCCGCAAATGAGATGAAAAGGCATTGTGCGGCAATAATCTTGTGACTCTCCCTTGGCTTTCCGATATTTTTAAATCCCCCCTCCTGTCCTCCTCGTCCTCCTCAGAAAGCAGCAGGGAGACCAGCACTGGCAGGAGTTGCGGGGGTCCTTTTCCTCCCCCACCTTTTCTCAACAGCTGATCAGCACCTGCTTGCCTAGCTACCCAGACTGAGGTGGGGGGCGACCCAGGAAATAGAGGGTGGGAAACATGAAGCAAATTGTCACCCCAGCGAGCAACACTGGTGAGGTTGTAAGTCGAGGACTTAACAGTTCACTTGAATGATGATGATCATTCAAGCCACTCCCATCTGGTCACATGGCAGGTAAGCCACACCCACCATGTGGCAGTAAAAAGTTTGGCTGCCCATTACTGCTTCTCAGTCTGTAAATTATTTCATACAGCAGCTGTTGGCACTTGTTGAGTCTATCAGGTCAAACGCCTGATCATGTAGATTGGGCAATTTTTATCAGATCTCTGCAAACCCTTCTTATTTTTTTTAAAAATGGACCTGGTGAAATCAATGTAGCAAGTTACTGTTTATACATCTTTCATAAGAATTGCATTTCTTTATGTGGAAAATTTAGAATGGCACATACACTGTTTATTTCTCTGGTTTATTTAGCACAACGCACACTTTGTTTATATTGATCTATGAAGTTTTTTTAAAAAAAATATTTTAATAGAGATGTATCTACAAAGTATGTGCAAAATTTGGCCAAACAGAAGTTTAGATGAGAAGGTTCCAAACATATGTTGTTATCTTTTTATCAAACAAGAAAATCATATTATCATCCCATGGCTGTTTCAAAATGCAGACAAAGTGTAGACTGTCCATACCTCATTCAGATCACCTTGAAGGATGTGGTTTCAGCCTTTCAATTTCTGTCTTCTTGTGTGTGTTCTGTGTTCTTGTGGGTAAGACATTTTAGCATTTTACAAAGTAAATACTGTGGTTTTTATCAGTACTAAGATTGACCTGGTGCTTACAAAAAGTCTTTAAGTGACCTTTTTACATGCAGAAATCCAAACTGTTTTACAAATTGCACAAGTCATCACATAAATAGAATAAACGGAGAGGAAAATGTCACTGACACAGGTCCATATTTCCAAAGCTTAATAAAAGGTCTGGAAATATGGGGGGAAATACATGAAAAAGATTACTCAAGCCGATTGCCCAATAGGAAAAAAACTCGGAACAACCTAAAAATAAAGAGTGATTATATAGATTCCATTGAAGCTTTGAAGCTTTGATGGGATTAAGAGTCAAATGCTGACTGTTCTCTTTTTGGTTTCTGATGTATATAAGCTCTAATGCAAGTTTGGATGCATTCCTTAATAAATGACACATGTAATAATATACAGTATGTGGTATCAATTACTTTCAATCTGCCATCCAATACCATGGTTGCTTCTTGTTTACAGAACACCTCCATCCTCTCCCCACCTAATTTCCTTTCCTATGCTAAGCAACACTGAATGGGTAATACCTAGCATAGTGAAAAATAATAGAGTCTCCCAAGTATTTATTAAGATTAAATGAATGCTGATTTCTACTCATGCGACCAAGAAGTGCTTTTACTTTTTGCTTTCCTCCTGAGAAAGAGCTGGTCAGAGAAGCCAGAGATATCTGTCACAGAGCAAAGCTTCTCAATTAAACTTTCTCCTGAGATGAGCCTAATACCATCAAACCAGCTGTCTGTAAAATGAACTTGGTGGCAGGCACAATTCAACCTCATGATTTGCTCCAACTCCATATTTAGCTGATGCAGAGGGGAGGTTTTTAAGAGATTTCTGCTCTGGAGATAATAAGTATAGTGGGAAATGAACACTCTCTCTGCTTGTTGTATGTATACACATTTCTAACAACGTAGGTACAAACTGGCAGTTCACAGACATGAAAATCACATTTTTTTAGAATGTTATGATACACTTTGTAACTCAAACATGTATATATTTAAAAGGCACATTGTTTTAAAATAGATAGTATCAGAAATACAAATTGCTTGGGGAAAAATACCTGCAGAAAATGTAGAAATGCACACCAAAATAGATCTTGTTTTGGTTGTTGTTGTTTTTTTAAAAAACAACCCATTTTTAAAAAAATAATAATTATTATTATGCAGCCAATTTGGTGCAATGGTTAAGGTATCGGGCTATAAATCATGAAACTGAGTTCAAGTTCTGCCTCTGACCCAAAGACATTTGGATGACTTTGGGTCACATACATTGTCTCAACTATATGAAGGAGACAATGGCAAAACACTTCCAAAGAACCTTGTTAAAAGAAGTGCAGGAACTAGTTTAGGCATCACCAGGAGTCAAAAGCTAACTTGAAGACAATCAGATACACGATGGACTGGCCCTGGCCTGGGTAATCTTAGGCACTGTAGAAAATTAAAACAAAAGCTGTTAGGCAACCCTGTTGTACTGCTATAGCTATCACCATTATATAGACAAGAAAAGGAGATGTCAATATAAAAGAGGGCAAACAAATAATATCCAGATTCCTTTCCAAGCCAGAAGAATTAAAAAAAGCAAGGGTGTACAATCCGGATGCTCTTATACAACTGTTTTCATAGAAACATTCTGGCTAATGATCAGGCAAGCTCAATCGGCAGAATTACAGTCCCTTATGCACTCTATTTTTTTTTCAAAGCTTCAACGTTTCAGTGTTAAGAACTTGAGTTCTGAAATATGCCTGGAAGCCTGATAGCCAGCAAGTGGTAATATTGAATTTCAATGATGCTGATGAAAGCATCAAGTCCAAGATTATTGGCCTTTTCTCTCACAGTTGCAAGAATCCATTTTAAAACATTCAAAAGAACTGGATATTGTGTTGTGGCAATACTATGCATGTCAGCTCAAGTACTATAGGGTTGTAGCCCAGAGCAGTATAAATCACTAGTATGAAAACAGAATTGGATAGCATAGTGGCTAAACAATGAGTTATTTTCCACTGACTTAAAGTATTTTCCCCTTCAAAATAAAATAGATGTCATCTATTCCTGACAAATAGAGCTATGTGAGGATACTGATGTATTTCATCAATGCAGGCAGATTGGACCACAGTTTTTAATCTGCCACCAAGGGTATCTGAGAGCAGACTTTTGTTCAAAAATTGTCCTCTATAGGAAAGAATTGTCCTCTATAGGAAAGATCATTTTCACAAATGATCTTTTCTTTTTGCAACTTCATCCACCATTTCCCAGTAACCCAATCTCCTCCCTTTATCCTCTTTCGATCTTCAAGACACATAGATACTTGAAGAGGAAAGGGGAATGAACAGTGGTCCTCAATCCTCCCTTAGTACATACTTATTCTGGATCAACCCACGTGAGACTCATTTCTTGAAACTAACACACTCCCTTCAAGTCTTCAGACAGAACCTAAATTATTCAGACTCAAATTCACAATATTAGGGTTTATTGTAAAGATCACATATCTACTTCTGTAAATGTCCAGGTCTCATGACTAACTTATGGAAGCAGTTTTGTCTTCTATTTTGTGATTTAGAACATATTTGCAGTCCTCATTTATCTGAGATCCTAGGTTTTTTTTCAGATGTAACATTTTTCATAGGATCCATATGATGGATGGATGGATGGATGGATGGATGGACGGATGGATGGATGGACGGATACTATACAAAATAGAAACATAGAAACATAGAAGACTGACAGCAGAAAAAGTCCTCATGGTCCATCTAGTTTGGCCTTATAATATTTCCTGTATTTTATCTTACAATGGATATATGTTTATCCCAGGCATGTTTAAATTCAGTTACTGTAGATTTACCAACCACATCTGCTGGAAGTTTGTTCCAAGGATCTACTACTCTTTCAGTAAAATAATATTTTCTCATGTTGCTTTTGATCTTTCCCCCAATTAACTTCAGATTGTGTTCCCTTGTTCTTGTGTTCACTTTCCTATTAAAAACACTTCCCTCCTGAACCTTATTTAACCCTTTAACATATTTAAATGTTTCGATCATGTCCCCCCTTTTCCTTCTCTCCTCCAGACTATACAGATTGAGTTCATTAAATCTTTCCTGATATGTTTTATGCTTAAGACCTTCCACCATTCTTGTAGCCCATCTTTGGATCCATTCAATTTTGTCAATATCTTTTTGTAGGTGAGGTCTCCAGAACTGAACACAGTATTCCAAATGTGGTCTCACCAGTGCTCTATACAAGGGGATCACAATCTCCCTCTTCCTGCTTGTTATACCTCTAGCTATGCAGCCAAGCATCCTACTTGCTTTTCCTACCACCCGGCCACACTGTTCATCCACTTTTAGACTGTCAGAAATCACTACCCCTAAATCCTTCTCTTCTGAAGTTTTTGCTAACACAGAACTGCCAATGCAATACTCAGATTGAGGATTCCTTTTCCCCAAGTGCATTATTTTACATTTGGAAACATTAAACTGCAGTTTCCATTGCTTTGATCATTTATCTACTAAATCATTTACCATATTACAGACCCCTCCAGGAATATCAACCCTATTGCACACTTTAGAGTCATCGGCAAATAGGCAAACCTTCCCTACCAAACCTTCCCCTATGTCACTCACAAACATATTAAAAAGACTAGGACCCAGAACAGACTCT
Source organism: Erythrolamprus reginae (assembly GCF_031021105.1). Classification (NCBI taxonomy): domain Eukaryota; kingdom Metazoa; phylum Chordata; class Lepidosauria; order Squamata; family Dipsadidae; genus Erythrolamprus; species Erythrolamprus reginae. Next base: position 61,149,763 of record NC_091950.1, read on the forward strand.
GGTGGCACACCGCTTGTAATCTGTCTCTGCTCAGAATTCTCGCCATTAACAATAACTCTCTGATGTCTACACTTCAGCCAGCTTGAAATCCACTGAACTATCCAGGGATTAAATCCAATCTTCACTAATTTATCTATCAGCTCTTTATGTGGAACCGTATCAAAGGCTTTGCTGAAGTCCAGATAGGCAATATCCACGGCACCACCTTGATCCAACTCCTTTGTGACATAGTCAAATAAATCAATGAGATTAGTCTGACATGATTTGCCTTCAGTAAAGCCATGCTGATTTGGGTCCAATAAGTTTTTGTTTTTTAGGTGCTGATTTATCCCTTTTTTGAGTAGAGTCTCCATCATTTTAACTATAACTGATGTCAAGCTAACTGGCCCGTAGTTACCAGCTTCTTCTCTACTGCCCTTCTTGTGGATAGGCACAACACTGGCCATTCTCCAATCCTCAGGAACATCTCCTGTTAACAGGGATTGGTTAAACAAATCAGTCAGGGGGGTAGCAATGACACATCTGAGTTCTTTAAGAACTCTGTGGTGGATGCCATCTGGACCCATTGCCTTATTTATCTTTAATCATTCAAGTTCTTCTAAGACATTGGCTTCTAAGATCACTGGAGCTGAATCCGTACAGCTGGAAGAAATGCTATATCACTCTATAATATTATTTTGTAAGGTGTCTTTTGAGAAAACTGAACAGAAGTAGCTATTGAAATGGTCAGCGATCTCCTTATTCCCATCAATGCATGTATTATTCCCGGTACTAAGCTTCGTGATGCTGCAGTTTTTCTTCTTCCTATCACTAATATATCTGAAGAAGGTTTTATCCCCCTTCTTTACAGATTTTGCAATTTCTTCCTCTTTTGAGGCTTTAGCAGCATGTATTATCTGTTTCGCCTCCTTCTGTCTCATTTTATACACCTCTCTATCAGCTATACTTCCAGACTCTTTATACCTCCTATAGGCAGCCTTTTTTTCATTGACTATAGCCCTTACATCATTGCTAAACCATAGCGGTTTCTTCTTCCTTTTACCTTTAGTTATTTGCCTTACATACAGTCCTGTGGCTTTTTAGATGGCCTTTTTTAATACAGTCAACTGGGTGCTCGCTCCTGCCATTTTATCCCTCCCCTTTAATTCATTATTTAAATATTCCCCCATTGCATTAAAATTTGTTTTTCTGAAATCCAATACTTTGGTTGCAGTATAGGATTGCTCACAATCAGTTTTTACATCAAACCACAAACATAGATGGTCACTGCAGCCTACATTTTCTCCCACCTTGACCTCTGAAACCCAATTCCCATTCATAAAAACTAAATCTAGAATATTCTCCCCTCTAGTTGGTGTCTTAACCAACTGTGCCAGAGCTGCTCCTGAAAAGGCCTCTACTATATTCTTACTTTTGCATGTAAGGGCACTGGGGATATTCCAGTCAACGTCAGGCATGTTGAAATCACCCATAACCACAATATCTCCCTTTACTGCCATTTGGGTAATTTCATCCACCATCTTGTTGTAAAATACATGTATGTATGTATATGTGTATACACATATGGACACCCGCATGTGCTCGCACATACACACACATATATATACAATTGTTTTTATACATTTCTTATTTAAATGTGCTTGAAAAGTATATTTGCTTAATTTAAGTTTGGAACTCTGAATGTTTATGAGAACTTTTCTATCCATCTTAATGGAAACAGAAAGTATCCTATAAGAAAGGAAATACAAATGATGCTCAGACTGAATAATGGAATTTACACAAAGAAATATCCATGACCACTATTTATCTTCCCTTTGGGGCAATGGCTCTCAAAAATATGCAGTACCCACGGGCCTGTCTCCTGCGCTATGTATCCTAGCAGCCGGTCACGTCCCACAGAGTTGGCCTTCTCCAGGTCCCATCAGTTAAGCAATGCCATCTGACAGGGCCTATGGGAAATGCTTTCTCTGTGGCAGCCCTTTGGAATCAACTCCCCCCAGATATTCGTACCACCCCCACCCTCCAGGCCTTTCTTAAGGTTTTAAAATCTCACGTTTGACAGCAGGCATGGGTCCCTTGAGCACTGGCATCTTGCTCTGGACGAATGCACAATTATATGATTGTGGTGAATGAATGTGGATGAATTATTTTAATAATTGGGGTTTAGATTAAATATTAAATTTGGGTTTCTAACATGTTCTATTTGTATTTGTATTTATTTCTGTTGTAAGCCACCCTGAGTCTACAGAGAATAAGTAAGTAAGTAAGAGAGTAAGTAAGTAAGTAAGTAAGTAAGTAAGTAAGTAAGTAAGTAAGTAAGTAAGTAAGTAAGTAAGTAAGTAAGTATATGACATTCCTGTTTAAAATACCTTATTTTCCTTTTTTATACTGGTGTTTTTTTCCCATTCCCCCAAATATAGGGGTTTTTTCCGTAGCCTTGTCCACAGTTAACTGTAAAAACTGAAGAGCCAGATCCATAATATTTATACAATGAAGTCAAACTTTCTTGAATGAAACACAGTTGTAAAAACAATGGTGGCCTTTTCCTTATGTAACATAGGATGTGGTCAATCACTTGGCAATTCAATTTTGGCACATCATGAACTATTTATTTATTAAGCCCTGTTCTTGGGGATGCTGAAGTCCTATGAGATTTTTTTTTCTTTCCCATTTTCTATTTCTTCTTGTGCCCCATTTCCTGGAAACTATTACCGGCTCTAATGTTTATTTCACACTCAACCAGTACCATTGCATTGATAAATATTTAAAGATACTGAGTTCCATCAGTACAGTGCCCTATGATTCCTTTAAAAGGTGTTTTATTACTTGGCGAAGATTCTTCTACTCAATGAAAGAAAAAGGAAAACCACTTTATGTTCTGGGATGACACACAATTCAGTTTTAGTTTGGAAAGAAGAAATAACAGGAAAGCAAACTTATCCATTTGCAGAATAAACAAATGTCTATAAAAGTATTTTAATATTGAGTCATTGAACAAGCATTGGTGCTGGAGAGAACATTAACTAGAGGAAACTTACTATTATTTAGTAATAATATTTAGAATGACATAAAGTCTATAAAATAATAGACTTATTATAGGTGACAGGTTTCCAAATGACGAAACCCATTCAAAAAGAAATAAGCAAAGTCCATCTTCCAAACCAAATCCCTTTTTATTTAGGTAGACATTTAATTAGCAAATGCTTTTGTAATTCTGAATCTGACGAAAACCACAATTACACCACATAATATTGTAAATTAGAAACATCCCACAAAATCACATTCCCCAATTAAAATAGAATCAGTATTGACTGGTGTCTTCAAACTCCACCTCCAGCTCATAATAAGGACAGCCTCTGTTCCCACGGAGAAGAAAATCGCCTAGCTAAAACAATCCCTACTAGCTTCTCCTCCCATATTAGGAATATGGTGAGCCTGAAAAAATATCCCTTACATAAGTAAAGTGAAAGAAAAAGAATAAATGAATATAATATAGAGCTATATAAAATGGCTACATATATATCAATTTTGGCTTTTACCAAAGAGGCCATTTAAGTCTTGTGCCCAAATCCCTGCTCTATCCAGAAGTCCATATCTCTAAGGTTTCTATCAAGCCTGTATCTGAACCAGTCAGGAAAGGAAAGTCTGTATGATCTCTGGTTCCACTGTTCAACTACATTTAATGCTGGGAAATTGTCTATTGTTCAGTCAGAAAACATATTCCTGTAATTTAAATATAATATATTATTCACATTCCCTGCATTGAGTGGCATCCTTCCAGATATGGAAGGATGAAGAGCGTGATCCTATCCTCACATCCAATCTCCCTTTTTTAAATTAAATTCATCTTAATTTATCTGAAACCTTCATAAGATGTAATAACCAGAACTGAACACAATGAGCAAAATGAAATCTGACAACAGCAGAATTTGCTTGATTTATGTTATAAAAATCCTATAGAGATATGGACACTTTCCAAAGCTAAAATGAGAAATGATAAATTCTAATTTATTATATAAGACAGTGTTTAGCAGCAGAGGTAGAAAAGATAAGATAGGTATGTTGATATCCATCAAGTTTCTTGAGAACCAGCTGAATATTACAATACTCATCTACAGTATACTTGTTACAAGTGGATTGACTTGGCTGGAAAAAAATGCCTCCAGGACAAAAACATTCATATAAAGACTAAAGTACTCTTTCATGTTATTGTATCACTATAGATTATGTATTTTTTGCAAAAAATTACTTCTGCTTCAGAATTTAACCACAATTGAATTAGTAATAACAAACACAATACAAAAAAACCCCCTTGAACTCTTTTCAGTTGTTCTTTGCAAATAGCATGGCTGACTACAAAGTGGGAGAGCATTTGGCAAGCCCAAGCTATGAAGATAGAATCAAAATTCAAGCTAGAAAAAGTAATCAATTGTATTTCTTACTCATTTTTACTAGAAACATAAAAGATTGACGGCAGGAAAAAAAACCCTCATGGTCCATCTAGTCTGCCCTTATACTATTTCCTGTATTTTATCTTAGGATGGATATATGTTTATCCCAGGCATGTTTAAATTCAGTTACTGTGGATTTACCAAATGTGTCTGCTGGAAGTTTGTTCCAAGCATCTATTATTCTTTCATTAAAATAATATTTTCTCACATTGCTTCTAATCTTTCCTCCAACTAACCTCAGATTCTGCCCCCTTGTTCTTGTGTTCACTTTCCTAGTAAAAACTTCCCTCCTGAACCTTATTTAACCCTTTAACATATTTAAATGTTTCAATCATGTCCTCCGTTTCCAGTCTGTCCTCCAGACTGTTCTGCCGGGCTCTCTGGTAGAAGCCTACCGAAAATTCACGGGTACAAATTTCAGACACACACACATTTGAAAATTCAAAACAATGTCCTTTATCACAAAATTCAAAAGAAACAAAGCACCCTTTTTGTATTGCAAAGAGCACTCTTCCCCATAACAACCTTGTTGGCTGTACAAGTCCCTTAATCAGTCCTTAAGTACTTAGCTAGTAGCTGTGAAGAAACGTCACAGTCCTCCTTCTTCCCACTAAGTGAAACACACACACACTTTACTTTGCTTTGGTGTCAAAGGCATGAAAAATCCACAAACAAAGTTCAGACAGAGCGAGGCATGATCCTGAAGAACTGCGATCAGATAATCTTCCACAATGGCCAAAGTAGCACGCTGTTATTTATAGCAGCAGCTCTAATTACTGGAGCCCCACCCAAACACAGGTGGCCTCTCTTATCTCCTGTAATATTTCCTCAATTGGTCTCTTCGATGCATAGGTTTGCGCCGGTATGGGTCTAACACTTCGTCATTTGAATCAACCAAAGATAATGTTGATTGGCTTCCTGGGCTGTGTGCCAAGCCCCCCTCTTCCAAGTCACCCCCACCTTCTTCTTCGTCAGAGGAAACTGCACTCCCTGACTCTGTGGGCAACAAAACAGGCCTAGGACATGTTGATGTTTCCCCTGACTCCACCTCCACATTCCCTGGGGCAGGAGCTAGGCCAGAGCCAACTACAACACCGACTATATAGATTGAGTTCATTATGTCTTTCCTGATACGTTTTATGCTTAAGACTTTCCACCATTTTTGTAGCCCTTCTTTGGACCTGTTCAATTTTATCAATATCTTTTTGTAGGTGAGGTCTCCAGAACATAACAAAGTATTCCAAATGAGGTCTCACCAGCACTCCATACAGGAGGATCAGAATCTCCCTCTTCCTGTTTGTTATACCTCTATCTATGCAGCCAAGAATTCTACTTGCTTTCCCTACCGCCTAAGCACACTGCTCACCCATTTTGATACTATCAGATATCACTACCCCTAAACCCTTATCTTCTGAAGTTTTTGCTAGCACAGAACTGCCAATACAATACTCAGATTGAGGATTCCTTTTCCCCAAGTGCATTATTTTACATTTGGAAACATTAAATTGCAGTTTCCATTGCTCTGACCACTTGTCTAGTAAAGCTAAATCATTTGCCATATTTCAGCTTCAGGAATATCAATCCTATTGCACACTTTAGAGTCATCAGCAAATAGGCAAACCTTCCCTATCAAACCTTCCCCTATGTCACTCGCAAACATATTAAAAAGAATAGGACCTAGAACAGACCCTTGTGGCACACTGCTTGTAACCAGTCTCTGCTCAGAATACTCGCCATTAACAACAACCCTCCGATATCTATGCTTCAGCCAGCTGCGAATCTACTGAACTATCCAGGGATTAAGTCCAATCTTTACTAATTTATCTATCAGAGATTAGTCTGACATGATTTGCCTTCAGTAAAGCCATGCTTGTTTGGGTCTAATAAGTTATTGGTTTTTAGGTGCTGATCTATCCTCTTTTTGAGTAGAGTCTCCATCATTTTAACTATAACTGATGTCAAGCTAACTGGCCTGTAGTTACCAGCTTTTTCTCTACTGCTCTTCTTGCGTATAGGCACAACACTGGCCATTCTCCAATCATCAGGAACATCTCCACTTAAAAGGGATTGGTTAAACAAATCAGTCAGGGGGTAGCAGATCTGAGTTCTTTAAGAACTCTGGGGTGGATGCCATGTGGACCCGTTGCCTTATTTATCTTTATACTATCAGTTCTGATTAAAACTGATGAAAAAGAGTATGTTTTATACATGATTGTATTTAAAAATTGGGACCATTTGGGAGAAATTCTGGTGAGCGGCATCTTGTAGTCTTGCAATAACTTAGTTGCAAATGTTTAAGAGAATATGTTAATTATCTTCTCCTGTGTTCTGTAATCTTAAATTCCAAAAATTTCAGCTGGACTTATTAGGTAAAAGGACCTAAGAAAAAAATCTTACTATTGGAAAAAGATTGAAGGAAAGGTTTTTATCCACAGATTTGTGATATTCGAATGACTTATTTATGATGAGGTCACATCTGAAATCAGTGGAATAATTAAATGTTACATTTTTTTCAGGCTCTTGGCTCATCTTGCACAATTCCATTTATCAACCTTAAAGGTGGAAAAGCTGGTAACATAAATTAAAGTGTTATAAGATACAACAGAAGAGAGGGGAGAGACCATTAGCATCTGAAAGAAGGAAACCTAACATAAAAATTGAATTCTGAAGGTTGTTTTGTGTCTGAGTATCTGAATAAACATGATGCTCAAATGTTGATTTTCTTGCTTTAGTCTTTTTCTCATCAAGACCTCAACCATTCTTTTCTCATTCTATTATTTTTCAATCCATTGAATGATTCATTTTTTTAATTGCACCTTTGAAAAGTCAGATTAGATTGGATACCTTATTTAGAAAACACTAGTACAGAAAATAATGCTGTATGTAATTAGCATAAAGCACAAGTTCTGTACTTTTAAAGAAAAAGAAAACAAGTTAATGAGTAAGAGTTCACCCAAAAGAATTTATATAGCACAAAAAATATTTTAATAGTAGTAGTTGTCAGGAATGGTATATTTTATTGCAATGGTATGTATTAGCTGTGAAGGAATTTTTGCAACAATCAGATATCAATCACTATTGTAGTTTGTTTATTTATTTATTTATTTATTTATTCATTAATTCATTCATTTATTAGATTTGTATGCCGCCCCTCTCCGTAGTTACCCAACTTTCAGGCACCAAATCTGGTTTATATGAATCACTGAATAATGAAGACTGCAATTGTGAATGTGGATGAATTAATCATTATCATTACACTGCACTCACTACAAATAAAGTTCAGCAAGATGACCTGAAACTATAGTACTATACAATTGTGCAAAAATACTGTAAATTAAGGATGCTTTCAGATATACAAATGCTCAATACCTTATTTTTATCCATTAACAAAATGGAAAGTAAATGAATGAAAGAGAAATCCAAATCAAATCCATATTTGATGTGACCACCCTTTGTCTTCAAAACAGCACCAATTTTTCTAGGTACATTTGCACACAGTTTCTGAAGGAAATTGACAAGATTCCTTCAAGGTTGTGCTAAACAGCCTGAAGAACTAACCACATATTTTCTGTGAATGTAGACCATCTTAAATCCTTTGGTCTCTTTATGTAATCCCATTCTTATTTTTACAGAATTTTGCACAACTGTCTTTTGCACAGTACTGTAGATCAGAATTTTCTAGATAATTTCTTGGGATATTCTGGGATTCTATGAAAAACCTATCTAAAATTAATCTATTTTATTTTGCTTGTTAGCCAGTTTTACAGAAAGTACTATAAACATTTTTCCTAACATTATTAGTGAAGGTGAAAGATCTCCTTGTCTTTTGAATGCCATAATGTACCATGGAAGTTTATCAGACATTCCAGAATTGCACAGGCTGGGCCAAGGGTCTTCTATGATATGTGGACTTCAACTCCCAGAATTCCTGAGCTAGCAGTCTACCCCTGGGTTAGGTTAACCATAACCCGAACCCTAAATTACACCTGTATCTTCTATTAATGAAAGAAACATTGACTTTATGTCCTGTTTAACATTGGCACATTCTCTCTCTCTCCCTTCCTTTTTTTCTGTTTGTCTCTCTGTATGTGTTGCTAAAATAAGTTGTTAAAATCATCATCATTAAAAGAGCAATTCCAGACAACTTAAAATTCTTAGATTTAGCTAAATAAGCAGGTTTTTAGTATGGAATAAGATGGGCTGTTAATCCTAGAAACTCTTTGAAGAGTCTGGATAGGTAATTATGATTATTTAATTGCCTGAATCCAAATCACATAGGGCTTTGAAGAAAAACAGAAGGAGGAGAAGATACTCATCAACATTTGTATTATCTGCTCATGAAAAAGTGTTTTCAAATTGAATAACTTGTGTCAGAGATAGGTAAATTTTTGGACCAGTGTGGAAACAAACAAAAGAAGGAGGGGACTTTAAATAAATTGTTGTCCTTGTGGCCATAGTCTACCATCAAATGCTCATTTTCATAAAGTGAAACTCACATTGTAACAAATTAACAGAATTGGAAGTGACCTTGTAGGTCATTATTTATTTATTAAGTTTGTCAAATATGTATATGGTACAGATATAAATATAAACATGGGCATGAGTGCATGAAATTAGTACAAATAAATGGGGACAGTAGGACAAGGAACAGTAGGCATGCTGGTGTGCTTATGCATGCCCCCTTACAGAACCCTGAGGAATGGCAGACTGTTTAAAATTAAAGCTATAGGGGTTTGAGGAAGTAACAACGGAGTCAGGTAGAGTATTCCAGACATTGACCACTTTATTTTCTGCAATTGAATTTTTGAGCAGTTAATCTTAAATTTGTATTTATTGTTTGCTCGTGCATTATTGCAGTTAAAGCTGAAGTAGTCATTGAACTAGTCCAACCCCCGCCCCCCAATCCAAGCAGGAGACTCTACACCATTTCTGACAAATGGCAGTCAAATCTTTTCTTGAATGCCTCAAGCGATGAAGCTCCCACAACTTCCAAAGATGATCTGGCTGATTATTCTCATTGTCAAAAAATTCTCCTTATTTCTAATTTGAAACTCTTTTTGATCAATTTCCATCCATTATTCCTTCTCTGCACTTCGGGTGCCTTATTCCTTCTAATTGCTCCCATATAGATTAGCTTACCATTTTCCTAAGCCAAGGGTCATATTACTAAACCAAAATACTGATAGCATGCCACTTCCCTGTTTAAAAATTAATGTCAGTGAGGGAATGTGATTGGTAGTCAACAAGGAAAGTATTTGTGACACATTATATTGTACTACTCATAATCTATGGCAGGAGTTCTCAACCTTTCTGGATCTTAGGATAGGCAGAGGCAGCAGGGCTGACAGCAATAGTATGGGGGAGAGAGGTTTTATGCACATGCCTGCCACTTGTGCAAATGGGACTTTGTGCACTCACACACTTGGACCAGAGGTTGGAGACCTCTGATCTATGACATTTTGCCTATATAGATTAAAAAGTAACTCAGCCAACACAGAGACACGTGATATATATATATATATATATATATATATATATATATATATATATATATGTGTGTGTGTGTGTGTGTGTGTGTGTGTGTGTGTGTGTGTGTGTGCACCCATATAAAAATATATACGTAGTTTCCTATATGAAAATTATATGCAGATGTATTTAGAATTAGGGCATCTTTGAAGCAGGATCAGTGGTGGGCTTTTCGTCAGAAAGAAGTGGAAGTATAAAAATATACGTTTTTATAACATCCTTTTTAATCCATTCCAAAAGTATGAATTCTATGAGTCGGACATCATACCATTGCATTAAAGTATTTTAAACAATAACAACAAAAATATCATTTCATACCCATATAGACCTTACCAGCCACCTACGGACACATTGTATACAGCCCACAACCCATTAGATGTCAATGGCCTCTTTGAACACGATGGATGAACACAGGGGTAGGCTACTGCCCGGATGGGGAGGACGCAGTGGGGTAGCTAAAATAGAGCTCCACCCCAGAGCACCCAATTTGCACTGAAAGATGTTGAAACAAAATGCATAAGCCTGCATAAGCCACGCCCACAGTATGGTAGTAAAAATTTGGGTAGCCCTTCACTGGATGAACATCATCATCAGGCATTCAATGCTGAGCAGAACATCCAGGTCTTAATCAATTTGCAAAATGTAAGGTGATTCAGGGTATTCCATAGACTACAAATTAAATAAAAGATATTCTGAGGTAAGGAGAAGCAAATAAAAATAATATTGTTGGGTATCTTGTTTCTTGAAATCATGTGGAAAGGGCACCCTTGTTATTCTTCCCATGCAATAATTCATAGAATAGAACAGATTTTGCCCTATAAGCATCTGGAACCCTAGGACTTTAAAGGTGACCAATAGCACTTTGAATGAGACCCAGAAATAAATTAAAAATCACCATAGTGAGTGTAGGACAAAGTGCTAACCACACTATTTCCAATTAACAGATACAGCCTTGCACTTTGGATTAATTAAAGCTTCTGGCAGACCCCTGTAGACCAGAATGCAATAATTTGTGACATGACAAGGGCATGACTACTGTAGTCAAGGCATCTTATTCCAGGTAGACTTGAAACTGGTGCATATGCCAGAGCTCATCAGGGCCTCTGGTCATGGCTTCCATCAGTCCCATCAAGAGCTAAAGCCAGAGTTGAGCTAAAGGATGACAGGTTACTAATAATTGATATTTCTACATCTACCTACTTTTTTTTTCTATTGTATTAAGGAGTTAATAGATAAAAATAGCAAAATATAATAAAAGTTACATGGATAACACTAGCTATATCCATTTTCAATTACCAGTAACTATTTGAGTCATTGAAAATGCATTCCAACTTGCCATATTTCTTCAATGTAAACGAAGATAGAAACATGAAAAAGGTATTTTGTAGCAAGTTTAAAAAACCAAAACTTCTTAAATAACTCAACAGCTCAATTGACTTCAGTATGCAGTTGTTGGACTAGTATCACAGATCTGTCAATGAATGAGCTATTTGGAACAATAAGGCATATACTGTATGTGTTAATAGGGCACAAAAGAAAACTGGAAAAATATCTTGTCCACTAAAATTTATTAGAATGCATATTTTACTACTCATATGCTCTTTTCTACATGCCAGTACACCTCTCAGATTAGTGTGTGTGTGTGTGTGTGTGTGTGTGTGTGTGTTTTGAAATTTTATTTCAGTTTCTGTTCAGTCTCTTGGCATTTTTAAGAGAAAGATTTGTCCAGCTTTGGTTTCAGCACAGCAGGCATCTTAAATGCCATTTAGAACTGCCACCAAAAATTAAGCAAGATAAATGACAACCTTTCAAGGAAGAATTTATTCAGTCACTCTCAACTGATTTCAAGACCACAGATTTGAATAATCCTATATAGCATCTCTATAATGTTAACTCCATCCATGCATATCTACTCCTCATTTAATGACCACAGTTGACTGGCAATTCTGTCATTGTGCAAAATACTCACTAAGTGAAACATCAGGATTTTATAATCTTACTTCAACTGTCTTTTGTCTTACAGTTCTACAAAGGTCACAAATAAGAGAACTCTTCATAAAGTTACTTTTTAATCACCATTGTAATAATTGCTAACAAAGCAAGTCCTAAATGGGGATTACCTTTTGTGGGTGTGGGTGTGGGTGTGGGTGTGAGTGTGTGTACATTATACATACATTCCAGGATCCCAATAATGTTCTTTCTCAATTTACATATTTTGACAAAATTCAGTGTCTAAACTCCAAATGAGTTTTAATGCATTTGGGCTGCACCCATTCAATATCATGCAACTCATATGACTCTGGGTGGAATAGAATGGTGATGATGATAATAATATCTAAAGTAATATAAGAATAGTACTTTTTAAAAATAGCAAAGGATGCAAATTGTTGCTCTGCAACTCAAGCATCCCTGCTATTACACTCAATGATATTTTTATTTAAATTTAATTAATGGTATACTTCTAAATATTATTCATGATTTCTAATTGTACAAATTATAAACTGGAACTACTGAACAATTGCACAACCTCTACCTTTCAGGGTTTTCAGCTGAATATCAAAAGTTATTTGCAAGGGATTAGTTCAGAGGAATCTTTCCCCTTCCTTGAGAGCCCCACAAATTGCAAAAGGAGAATGTGAGAGGAGGTGGTCCCTTAGCTTTGTTTCTACCCATTTCTCCTCAACGGTGGTATTAACCTTGCATGAGAATGAATCCTAGAATAAGAAAAGTTCCCTAAACCTCCTACACTGGAATAAAAAATAGTGGTCCCCTTCCCTCCCCAACCGCTTCCACACAAAAAGAAAGAGTTTACAATAGCTTATGGAATGTAGAGGAGAAACAAGTCATATTTTGAGATAATGCAGATGTCCTATGATAGTTGTTAAACGCTACACATATTCACCATAGAACTAGATTAAATCTGGTCACTTGTGAAACAGCCCTTAATGTTTTTCATGCCCTTTGTCCTCTACAAAAGAGGAAAATGAGGTAAATCATCCCATTTACTACTCTGCTTGCAAACTTAATACATTTTAGCTACATTGATAAGAGACATAGGTTTCTGCAAGGAAGAGACAAGGGGAGAAATGATGCTCTAATCCTGTAAATTCTGCCTCTTACATAACATCTCAAAGCAAATATGAAAGGGCAAAACCTGTGTTACGACCCCACAATCCATGTTTTGTTATTTTCATATCACTGTAGTTAGGAATAGAGAGGGTAGGTTTATACATTTTATGTGACATCATAACATTTTGAAAACTGAATAGCATTTTACTTTTAATTTTTTTAAGTATTGGTTTTCTATTAAATACATTTCTTTAATAATAATAATAATAATAATAATAATAATAATAATAATAATAATAAATAAATAAATAATAATAATAATAATAATAATAATAATAATAATAATAATTTATTAGATTTGTATGTCGCTTAATGAACACTGTGTTGCCTGGGCAATTATTGCTTAATCATTATAAATTTACATTCTAAATCTCCACCTCCTTTTTTCAAACACTGGTGAAATAGATTTTATGTTCGGAGAGGGGTGGCATAGAAATCTAATTAATAAATAATCTGCATCTTCTTTCTCTTTAATTTTCAATGTCAATTTATCCATTTCTACACAATCTAATATCTTCTTGACTATCTCTTCATCTTGTGTTCTATCTTCATTTTACCAGTAATTTGCATATATAATTCTCGCTGCTCTTAAAGCATATAATATTAAATGCATACTGTTTTTATCGATTTTACTTTTTTTTAAAGAATTAGTAAATCTTGCCCCACGAGGCAAGTATTTTATTAACTTATTGCAGAGCAGTACTCATTCTTATAAAACTAAATCACAAATGCCTGGGATAAACATGCCTGGGATAAACATATATCCATTGTAAGATAAAATACAGGAAATAGTATAAGGGCAGACTAGATGGACCATGAGGTCTTTTTCTGCCGTCAGTCTTCTATGTTTCTATGTTTCTATGCATGCACACACATGCAGACATTAGCATTTGAAGAATAAAAGTAATTGAATTCAGAAGAATAGAACATAAGACATCCCTAAATCAATAAGATTACGGATTAAACTGTGATCCACCTACTTGTTTTGTTTAATAAACCGGGCTGTGCAATGACGCTAAGATTTGGTTTAGGTCACAGTTCATTGATTTGGAAAAGGAGTCCCAAAACTACTTCATTCTGATTTTGAAAGCTATCTATAACATCCAAATTCTGATTCAGAACTTTAAATCTCCATATTTGAAATTAGCAAAAGGCAAAATAAACAAACACCCTTATAAGAAAAAAAAACATCCCTAATCCTATTGATCTAAATCTAGAAAAATATGCATCTACATAATATTTTGATTCTCTCTCCATCCCCCCCTCCTCCCTTCTCTCTGTTAAGCTGTATAGTTGAACTGTTATCCACTTAACCTATTTGTTTCAATTAGATTTTGTTTAACATTTGTTAAATATTCGTAGAAGTTTGGATTAGATTAAAAACATATTTTCATTAAATATATTGCATGTAAGATGTGCTGCAGAAATGGTAGTACATGCATATACTGTATATATATATATATACTATACATAAGCATATTCTTCAAATATGCAAGTTTGAATTATCATATTATCAACTCTGCAAATTATTTGCAAGATTCATCATTCATGCCACTGAAGAAAACCCAATTCAATTTGGCAACATAATTATTATTGATTACACATATTGTTGAAACATTATTTTTATATAATTTGTTTATATCAAATATTATTTAATTTGTTGTTAAATAGTTATGGATGGTACTCCTTCTTTTAAGTTGCATAAAGCAACTTTTCTTTTCTTAAAAAAAGCTCTGAATAAAAAGTTATATGTGATGCTCAGAATTATATAAAAATAGGAAGATGCCTATCTACCGTATATACTCGAGTATAAGTCGCTCTGACTATAAGTCGAGGCGCCTACTTTTGCCACAAAAACTGGGAAAATTTATAAACCCCTGTATAAGTCGAGGGTGGAAATTGCAGCGGCTACTGGTAACTTATAAAAATGGAAACCAATAAAATTACATCAATTCAGGCATCAGTAGATTAAATGTTTTAGAATATTTATTTCAAAGAAAGCCAGTAAACTAGCTCTGTAAGTTTAAAAGAGGGTAAACAGGTATATATCCCCCCAAGGCAGGTATAGGCAAAAAAAATGCAAGTACCTAGGTACTTACCTCAATCCCCTGCTCCTGCTGGTTTGGGTTAGGGTACTTGACCTCTCCTTGCCTCAAAGAGATACAATTTCCCTCTATATTTACTATTACTGAACATCCAAAATATACTTAATTCTATGTATATATGCCATATGTGTAAATAAATATTACACATAGGCACACAAAAATATACTGTACATTATCTACTATATAAACTGTATGTGTATATACAGAGAGAGAAAGAGAGAGAGCTCTTGTAAAATTAGACAGGTATATGGTACATTCAACCTCACTTACTGTAATAGGAAAAACAAACCCAGAGTCCACTTTCTGCCACACAGTTAACATGGATTGAGTAAAATGTGGTGATTCTCACTTAACAATGCTTTTGCTTAACAACAAATTTTGAGCTCAATTGTGGTCATAGGTCTCTGTCTGTCTGTCTGTCTTCCTTTCCTGTCTGTCTGTGCCCCTCTCCTCTCCCCTCCCCGGGTAAATTACAGAGTCAATACTGTATTTTTTATTTATTTAAGGTTACAAAGCAAATGAAGAATCATTTTGAGTATTCTTTAAAATTTCTTCAGTGGGATCCATAGCTAATCTGGCAAAAGATTTTTCACCTGGCAAAACTTTATATTGTTGACATTAGGCACAAGCAGACAGATGTCTTAAAAGGCAAACAAACTGTCAAAAAAGTATGTTTTTTAAAAATATAATATTTTGGTTGTTGAATTTAATTCTGCCTTGGCGCGGGGCAGCCCCTGTAGATGAGTGGTTGGCGAGGACCACGCATTCCCATCTTTGTGTCCGCTGGGGTTAAAGGAAAGTTTAGGGATCCCCGCCCCTTGGAGAAATGCCTCGGTGGTGACATTCTGAGCGTTTTTGCCTCCCCACTCCGAAAATCCCACTTCTCGGCAGCTTGCCGAGGCTGAGAGGAGAGTGATTTTAAAAGGCACTCTCAGCTTGGGCTTTTCTCCCCACTGAAATGTTTCTCTCGCCACTGACAAATTGTTCGCCTGCCGCCCTCAACACCCGCTTTGTCCTCGACCCGGCAGAAGAAAACTGCGTCCTTTCCTGTCGCTCTCTTCCCGAGAGGTGGGGTGGGGGGGTATTGAGAAGACAGAAGCAAGAATCCCCCCACACACACACCGGCTTTTTTTCCCTCTAGCACGACATTGGAGTGGTTGGCTGGCTCTTTTGCTTGCGGGGAGAGGGGGGAAAAGCTGGTAAAGTGGGGGGGGTAGATTCTTGCTTCTATCTTCTCGCCACCCCACCCCCCACCTCACTGGCTTAGGAACATCGTTGCCTCCCACAGCCACTTCCCCACGCGCTTCGGATGTTCCTGCCTCTCCTACAGCACTCAGCTAAGTGGCTGGGGGAACGGCTGGCCATTTGCCGCCTCTCTCTGCTGTAGGAGAGGCAGGCGCAACCAAAGCAATGTTCCAAAGCGGTCTCCGGGAAGCGATTGAGGGAAAGGCAGTCATCTGCCTTTCCTTCAGCTCTAAAGAAGCGGCAACTGCCCTGCCTTCCCCCAGCCGGTTAACCGAGCGCTTCAAGTTAACCGGCTGGGGGAAGGCATTTGCCTCCTCTTTCGAGCTGAAGGAAAAGCAGACAACTGCCTTTCCCTCGGTCACTTCCCGGAGACCGCTTTGGAACATCGCTTTGGGAGAGGGGGCAACTGCTCCCGGTTAAGAAGCAAGAATCCACCCCCTAGCCAAACGGCTTTTTTCCTGTTTAGCGCTCGAACGCTGCGCTAAACAACAAAAAAGCCGTTTGGCTAGGGGGTGGATTCTTCTTTCTTAACCGGGCAGTTGCCGCTTCTTTCTGTTTAGCGCAGCGTTCGAGCGCTAAACAGCAAAAAAGCGGCAACTGCCCGGTTAAGAAGGGAGAATCCACCCCCTAGCCAAACGGCTTTTTTCCTGTTTAGCGCTCGAACGCTGCGCTAAACAGCAAAAAAGCCGTTTGGCTAGGGGGTGGATTCTCCCTTCTTAACCAGGCAGTTGCCGCTTCTTTCTGTTTAGCGCAGCGTTCGAGCGCTAAACAGCAAAAAAAGCCATTTGGCAAGAGGGTGGATACTCCCTTCTTAACCAGGCAGCTGCCCCCTCTCCCAGAGCACTATCCTTAGCGGTCTCCAGGAAGCGGGTTAGGGAAAGACAGCCGTCTTTCGGCTTGAAAGAAGCGGCAACTGCCTGGTTAAGAAGGGAGAATCCACCCCCTAGCCAAACGGCTTTTTTGCTGTTTAGCGCAGCGTTCGAGCCTCTCTCCGCAGACTCGGGGTGGCTTACAAATCCAATAAATAATAATAATAATAATAATAATAATAATAATAATAATAATAATAATAAATGGATTAGTTTCCATCCATTGCATCTTGTCTTGCCTTTAGGTGCTTTGGAATATAGGTTGACTCCCTCTTCTTTGTGGCTGCTGTCAAGTCACACAAATAAAATACATAAACATATAAAGTCTGTGCTCATCTAATGACCTATGGCTCTTCTCCAATATTCCAGATCAATATATAAGAAGAAACAACTTTAGAGGATTTGCAGGAATCTTCTATTTAGGCAACAGAGAATCACAAAAAAGCAGGTGGAACAACCTTTTAAAGCAAACTCTAAAGGAAAGATGGAAGTTAGGAAGAAGGCAGATCAAACACTATAAAGATGGGAGTCCAGAATTACCAACCTATACTGGATGAAGCATATGTTGAGCTATAATATTATATGGACATTGTTAACCATGTCTACTTCACATTTCACTCACATTTTCCTTAAAATTACAAATGAAACTAAATTTCTTGTAAAACACGTGTGATTTCTTGTTTCTGTGTAAAAGACACAAAGGTTCTGCTTCTCTCCCCTTTTAAATTGAAAACAACTTCTATGAATGTATACATTTTCCTATCTCAATCAGATGCCAACTCTCATCCAACTTTCCACCTTCTTCCCTATCAGGTTAAGTATACAATTGATAAATTTCCTGGGCTCCCTCTTGGCCTGTGGAATAAATCACCTTTAATCCTTAACACAGGGTTTACCTATTGAGTGCTCCATTTGTTTCGTAGAACTGTATTTTCTACTTACTATGTTTGGCTGGGTTCAGCAAAGTTGGTAAGCCAACCAATCGCCTTGGAAATCTCAGAAATACTTTTAAATTCCCTATTTTGCTATACCCATCATTAGTTCATGAAAATTCAGTAGAAGTTATCACTCAAAGTTAATAGGAAATACACTAATCTTTTTAGAACATCTCTCTTTCCTAACAGAACAGCAAAACGAGAAGGCTTTTTAATCTTATGGGAGTCATGCAGCATTTATTAATTTTGTAGAAGTATCAATTGTTTCTAAACAAGCCCCTCAGAAACTGCATGCAAATAACTTCTCATTAGAGATGATCTATATGACTTCTGAATCCTGAGGTATATAGGGATAATTCAAAACAAATAGTTACATGTCTATGGTGTCCCACTGGTCCTACTAGGAGAATTGTTGGTCACGGCATGTTATTATTATTATTATTATTATTATTATTATTATTATTATTATTATTATTATTAATTAGATTTGTATGCCGCACCTCTCTGAAGACTCGGAGCAGCTCACAACAATAAAATACAGTACAAATCCAATTATTAAAAACAGTCTAAAAACCCTTAATATAAAAACAATCATACATCCCAAACATACCATGCATAAAATGGGACGGCCCAGGGGAATCAATTTCCCCATGTCTGATGGCAGAGGTGGGTTTTAAGGAGTTTGCAAAAGGCAAGGAGGGTGGGGAAAATCCTGATCTTTGGGGGGAGTTGATTCCAGAGGGTCAGGGCTGCCACAGAGAAGACTCTTTCCCTGGGCCCTGCCAGATGACCTTGTTTCATCAACGGGACCCGGAGACGGCCAACTCTGTGGGACCTGATCAGTCGCTGGGATTCATGCGGCAGAAGGCGCTATGAGACTTTGGAGTCCTACAGATGACGATGTTGCAACACTCTAATAAAACAAATGAACAAACAAAGGCCACTTGCATAAAATGTCATGGTAGGGAAAGGACAACGGAGTGCTCCTTGAATTAGAAAAAATAATTGTAATTAGATCACTATCAGTCACTTCAATCAGAGTGGACCTTGAAATAAAACACACAATTGTGGAAGGAGGATAAAATTATGGTTGTAGAAATAGTCAAATGTTGATGGGGAGGGCTGGTTGGAACAATCAAGAAAGGACAGGGCAAGAAGCTGGTCTCATTCAAATTACAAATACAGAGCTTGTTGCATGGTCAAAGTGATAGTAAATTACAAAGAATGAAAGAGAGAGAAATAGATGCCCATTATGATATCAGTTGAGAGGAGCTGTTCCAATAGGGCTTGGGAAAAAAATATCAAAGTTGCTACCACTAAACAAAATGGCCAGGAGATATGCAAAAATGATCCTTTGGAAGAGATAATGAAATTATTATTATTTTCTTGAATATTCTATTCCCAACCTAATTGGTCTAACACATGGCAACTCCAAATCTCAACTAGCAAATGCTCTGTCCTACACATTGGGAAGAAGAATCTGAACTCCAAATACGAACTGAATAATCAGATTATCACAGATAATCCCCACTCGGTTAAAGACCTTGGTATACTAATAACAAAAGATTTTAAGTGCCAAAGCCCACTGCAACAATATAGCCAAGAAGGCTTCAAGAGTTGTAAACCTAATCCTACGTAGCTTCTGCTCTGGCAATCTCACACTACTTACCAGAGCTTACAAAACTTTCGCCAGACCCATCCTCGAATACAGCTCATCTGTTTGGAACCCATATCGCATCTCAGACATTAACACCCTTGAAAATGTCCAAAGATATTTCACCAGAAGAGCCCTTCACTCCTCCACTCGAAATAGAATACCTTATGAGACTAGACTTTCAATCCTGGGCCTAGAAAGTTTAGAACTAAGACGCCTTAAACAAGATCTAAGTATTGCCCACAAGATCATATGCTGCAACATCCTGCCTGTCAGCGACTACTTCAGCTTCAACCACAACAACACAAGAGCACACAACAGATTTAAATTTAATATTATCCACTCCAAACTTGACTGTAAAAAATATGACCTCAGTAACCGAGTTGTCAAAGCGTGGAACTCATTACCGGACTCCATAGTGTCATCCCCAAACCCCCAACACTTTACCCTTAGATTATCTACGGTTGACCTATCCAGATTCCTAAGAGGTCAGTAAGGGGTGAGAACAAGTGCACTAGAGTGCCTTCCGTCCCCTGTCCTATTGCTCTCCTATATCTCCTATACCTTTCTTCTATTCCTATATCTCTTCTTCTATTCTTTCATTGATATGTTCTATTACTATACCTTCTTTTCTATCATTTCTTAGATATATTTTACTATGAGTATCTCCTCTATAACCTTCATCATGTATTTTACTATGTGTATATAGATATATACCCACTAAAACCTTCATTGTGTATTGGACAAAATAAACAAACAAACAAACAAACAAACAAATAATTGATCAAGCCCCTAATGCAGGGGTCAGCAACCTGCAGCTCTGAAACTGCATGTGGCTCTTTCATTCCTCTGCTGCAGCTCCCTGTTACCACCACAATTTTGAGAGAGCTTCTGGTTGGTGGGGGGAGCAGGGCATGCTAGGAGGAGACTCTATGGCAAGGGGTGGGTTTTCTGGTTAGCTCCACAATTGATAGGGCTTTCAACTAGGACTGGTAGAGAAAAAAGGACAGTACATTGGGAGGAGACTCTATGGTGGGGAAACCAGACTTCTGGTCAGCTTCAGAACTGGACTGACTTTTAGTTAGGACCTTTGTGGCTCTTTGAGTGTTTAAGGTTGCTGACCCCAACCCTAATGCAAGATGAAAAAATTGTGGATACTTCTACATGTTATATAAACTGCATAAATTTCTAGGGTGATCTATATGTTCAGGGCCGCCATCAGGAATTTTGGGGCCCCAAACAGCCTAAGTGTCTGCCCCCCCCCCCCCCGCCATTTTAAAACTACTTTATTTTGCGACATACCAATTATGTATTAAATTTACCTTTCACAAAAAAAATTTAAACCCTGCCACTACAACAAGGTACACTTGTTTGACAGATTAATAATATGTTAATAACACAGAAAATATATTCAAGTGACATCAACATATTACATACATATAAATAAATAACCAGAACAGTGCAAATACACCAAATTAACAAAATATTATTAATTTTGCCATCAATAATATTAAAAGCAGCAATAAGATGGCACAAAGGATAAAGACAAAATACTCCTGCATCACACTAGAAAAATATTTGTTTTCACAATAATACCAATAAATAACAGGTAACCAGAAGATAAATTATATGCAATAATGTTTAAAACTATACGTAAACTCCACCATAGGTGTAAAAAAAAGTCAACCCTTTACAGATAATTAGCGCCTATTAAAAAATACCCCTAAAAAAATTGAAAACATCTTGCGATAGCATAATCAAAGGGGGAAAAAACAAAACAAATAGGATCACCAAATATTGCCCAATTAATCCAATTACAAACCTAATTACTAATTCCTTTATATAAAAAATTAAAAATAAGAAAGTTAAAAAAATAGAATTAAATCTATAAAAAAATAAGAACACAAAGACAAATAAACAGAAAATAGAAAATTACACTAAATAGATAAGGTAACTATGAATATAAAGACACAACAGAGGAAAAGAAAATACAGTACAAGAAAAAGAAAAGCACAGTGCTAGAAAAAAGAAGAGAAAGAGGAGGGAAGAGCAAAAAACCCTTCCCTCTTCTTCTCATTAACCTCTCCACCTATCTCCTTATAGCATTTTCCAAATTTTAAAATTGCTTTATAAAAAAGAACATATCCTCATGTATCATCAAATGTGATATTTATGAGGCAAATGTGCAAAAAATCCAAGATTTTTTCTCATACATGTACCTGTTATTAAGTTCCATAACTTAATATATTTAAGCTTTTAAATGTGTAATGTATAATGTCTCTTAACAAATAGCATGTCTGTGGCTCTAAGAGCAACTCCTTTTCTTTCTCTTTTCTTCTTTCTTCTTCTTTTCCTAGGATGTTATCATATCTATTAAACATACGGTGAGATATTACTGTGTATGCATTTAACATAATTTAGAATGTAAAATAACAAACTCCCACTTCAGATCTTCTCTGCACAAGTCTTAAAATATGATGTAGTTGTTTGTTTTTTGAAAAGTCCTTAATCCTTAGCTCTACACAGCTTCTCCTTTGCATATTCAAATCTTCCTATTTCCCACAATGCTTGCTTCTTGAATCCAGGATGGTGTTTGCTTCTCGAATCTAAAATGGCGAGATGGCTCCAAAAAACATGTCAACTCCAAAGCAACACATCTTTTCCTAATACTTAGAAGGGAACAATTTTGAAAAAAACCCTAACACCATAATCAAAATGTATACCAAATTAGCTCTGATCCAAACTTCATCTTTAACAGCTATGAAGCTCTTCTGGCAGAGTAGAGAAAATTAGGCATTTTTGCTGATCTGTGCTCTTGCCTGCTCCCAATTGTAACAATTTTGCAACTGAATCCAATTAGTTTCCTTAGCACTCTTGCGGGCCCCCCCTCATTTTTCAATTTGTCCGGGCCCATGACCGGTAATACTGCCCTATCAGCGGCCTTGTATATGTTCATGTTCTTTTTATGTTTGCTTTCACATCAAGTCATCTTATTTCATATGCCATGTTACTCCCATATAATGGAGTCAAAAGCAGTTTGGAATGGAACATGCCTGACTGAACAAGAAAATATGTTGGTTATATTGATGGTGGACGACTAGTAGCTTATACTTTGAGTATTCCAATATTAGGTCATTCTCAATGCATACCTAAATGACTTGTGGACTATAAATTTGTAACATTTGCTTTTTAATGCTTAAATTTACTTTCATTGCAAGTCTGCTAATCTGTTAATCTGTCATTTAATTCATTTAGCTTTGTAGCAACAAAAGACTATTGTGAGCAATTCCTCTTTGAAATAGGTGGTGCTTGTTCCTACACTGTTATAGAGCATGAGGTGGCAGGCAGAAACATGTTGGAATGAGAGGAAGAGTTGGAGAGGAATAATCATTAATCCTGGCACCTTACTGGGATGCACAGAAAAGATAAGATGGCATATGCGCAGTGCCAAATCCATTTCTAGCTGGAATTAAAAATATTATTTGCAGCATGCTGAGTGGTATCTTTCCACCTCTGCACTATTGATAATTTGGACAGGGCTTTGGAGAGCTGAAAACCACAACTATGAAATATACAACAAAACACCTCTTGGCAAGGCCTAATATGAAAACAAATCATATGAATATACATAGAAACATAGAAACATAGAAGACTGATGGCAGAAAAAGACCTCATGATCCATCTAGTCTGCCCTTATACTATTTTCTTATTTTATCTTAGGATGGATATGTTTATCCCAGGCATGTTTAAATTCAGTTACTGTGGATTTACCAACCACATCTGCTGGAAGTTTGTTCCAGGGATCTACTACTCTTTCAGTAAAATAATATTTTATTTATTTATTTATTTATTTTTATTTATTGTTAGAGTTGAAAGGGACCGTGAAGGCCATCGAGTTCAACCCCCTGCCCAAGCAGGAACCCTATAGTACACCAGTCAAGTGGCAGTTCAATCTTCTCTTAAAAATGTCCAGAGTGTTGGAGCTCACAACGTCCGCTGGTAGATTGTTCCATTGGTTGATCGCTCTGACAGTTAGGAAGTTCCTCCTTATCTCCATGTTGAATCTCTCCTTGGTCAGCTTCCAGCTGTTGTTCCTCATCCGGCCCTCTGATACCCTGAAGAATAAAGTGATCCCCTTCTCTCTCTGACATCCCCTTGTATATTTGTAGACTGCTATCATATTGCTTTTGATCTTTTCCACAACTTACTTCAGATTGTGTCCCCTTGTTCTTGTGTTCACTTTCCTATTTGTATATACAGTGGTACCTCATGATACGAACCCCCCGTGATACGAACTTTTCGAGATACGAACCCGGGGTTCAGAAACTTTTTGCCTCTTCTTACGAACTTTTTTCACCTTACGAACCCGCTGCCGCCAATCACAAAAATCCGCCCGGCTGTCACCTTCTGAAACAGCCGGGCGCTTCTCAGCCTTCTACCGAACCTGAATGCCGGCAGAGGAAGAAAAAAAAGCAGGCGACCCCTCAGTAAGGCTGCTTCCCGTGGCTGCAATGAGGAAGGGCACCCCTCGGCTTCTTTCTGCAGCAGCAGGAGGAGGTGGAGGCAGGCACGGAGGACTCCAGCTTCACAAAGCTAGAGTTGGTCCTGAATCCTTGTGTGCGCCAGCCGGGCTACTGTTCCTCCCCCACGGAGCTTCCAATGCCTGGCCGGAGAAGGCTCGTTTCTCTTGCTCACTCACTCGCTCTCCAGCCCGCTACAAGGACGCCATGGGAGAAAGTACTGACATTGGGCTTTTTTCTCTGGGGGATAGAAGAGACATATCCCTTCCCCCAGTGTCCAGAGAATGGCAAACGCTTCCTTGGATTCAGAAACCAAGAGAAAAGACGCTGGGGAAAGTGAACGATCTCTCTAAGCCCCAAGAGAAAAGGATCCTTCCCTTTGATCCAGGCAGATTCAATCCAAGAGATCATTTTACATTTTCTCTGAGGGATTAGAGAGTTCCTTCTCTTCCTCCAGCGTCCAGAGAATGAAAAAACGCTCTCTTGCATTGAGGATTCTCAGATCAAAAGGAAGGATTCCTTTCTCTGAGGGCTTAGACAGTTTTTTCACTTCCTCCAGCGTGCAGAGAATGGCAAACGCTCCCTTGGATTCAGAAACCAGAGAAAAGAGGCTGGGGAAAGTGAACGATCTCTCTAAGCCCCAAGAGAAAAGGATCCTTCCCTTTGATCCGGACAGATTCAATCCAAGAGATCGTTTTACATTTTCTCTGAGGGATTAGAGAGTTCCTTCTCTTCCTCCAGTGTCCAGAGAATGAAAAAATGCTCTCTTGCATTGAGGATTCTCAGATCAAAAGGAAGGATTCCTTTCTCTGAGCGCTTAGACAGTTCTTTCACTTCCTCCAGTGTGCAGAGAATGGAAAATGCTCCCTTGGATTCAGGCTGTCCGGATCGAAGGGAAGGCTTCTTTTCTCTGGGGGCTGGGAGAGACCTCGATTCGTTCTTTCCCTCGGGAGAGAGCCCTGCAGACAGGAGGCAGTGAGGAAAGAAGACAGTGGGCCACCCTCAGAAGAAATGGCTGAGGCAAAGTCCGGAGGTGGGGTTTCGAGGACTTCAATGTTTTTGCGATGCTGCAATTTTGCTGAGGCTCTCCTCGCTGGGAAACCCCACCTCCGGACTTCTGTTGCCAGCAAAGCGTCCGTTTTTGCAATGCTGGGAATTCCCGTGCTGGGATTTCCCTGCAGCATTGCAAAAACGCAGAGGTGGGGTTTCCCATGGAGGGGAGTCTCAGGGAAATTCCACCAGTGTGAAAACGGGCACTTCAGCTGGCAAAAGGGGTGAATTTTGGGCTTGCACGCATTAATCGCTTTTCCATTGATTCCTATGGGAAACAATGTTTCGTCTTACGAACTTTTCACCTTACGAACCTCCTCCAGGCACCAATTAAGTTCGTAAGATGAGGTATTACTGTATATATATATCTATGTGGAGGCTGCCTTTGAGTCAGTTTGGTGTTGTTGTTGTTTTTTATCCTGGCAACAGACTTTACTTGTCCCTGCAATTTTCTTGGCAAGATTTTTCACCAATGGTTTGCCCTCATCTCCTTTTTGGGGCTGAGATAAAGTGATTGAGTCTGATGCTTTAATTACATCAAACTGGTTCTCTTTTTGGTGCCTTGGGTCAATATTTGAAGTTGCTATATACTGTATAAAGTTAGTTTGTTCATCTCACTAGTAACACTCAGGGTTTCACACAGAGATCGGCACAACTTAAGAAACGTGGGGATACAAATAATGTTGCTATTGCAGACATGATGGTGTTCAAGAGGTTCTCAAGAATATACTTAGGATCACCTCATTTCTAAGTCAGCAAGAAAAACACAATTGTTCAACAAAAGTTATTTTGAGTGTTACTTAGAGAGAGATGAAAAGAATCAAGAGAGTGAGAGTTAGGCTCATGGAATGCTGGCAGTGTGATTAAAGCCCCATTGTTTTGCATGTGGAAGAGTGATGGGTTTTTGATTGCAATACTATAATTACCATCTTTTTTTTTAACCCACCACTTTGTGGATTCTGAGCGAGCAAGAGCACTTCCCCCAGCTCTCCCATATTATCTTTCAACATGAAAATTAGTTTTGAAATGTCCTATACACTAGCCCACCAAGCTGTTTATATCTACAACAGGGCTGTCAAGCTGATAGTGCCCATGACCCACTTTAGCGAAGTGGGGGGAAAGTCCCCATACATCAAGTGATACCACCATAATGACACAAGTTTGATACCCTGATTTACAATAAAAAGACTAATGCTTTTCCCCCCCTAGTTTGTTCCTGATCAGTTGTGGCAAAACAAATATGTATCTCTAACACAGATAACAGTGTTTGGAGCTGTGATTTTTAGTTTTTCGTATGTATGTATTTATGTATGTATGTAGGTAGGTCTTGGCATATTTGGGTCTTTTCCTGAGTAAGGTTGATAGAATCTTGGCGACATTTCAATGAGGTCCCACTCGTCATCTTCAGGCTGGTGTTTTTGGCCTTGTTCTCGGCTTTGTTCACCCAAGCACAAAGCTGAAAGCACTAGCCTGAAGATCACAAGTGGGACCTCATTGAAACATCACCAAGATTCTATCAACCTTACATGGAAAAAGATACAAATATTCCAAGACCTACATACCTATAACTGTGAAAATCTACGAAAGCAAATTATGTATGTACGTGTGTGTGTGTGTGTGTGTGTGTGTGTGACATATTTTTGCTGATAATGAAAGATATCAGCAAAAATATGTTACACATATAGAAAATAGTTTGCCAGCTATAAGCAACTGTCTGGATGGTTCCTGGAGGGTCCAAGAGGCAAATAGGAAGCAGTATGCTCCATCCCATATTTGGCTATACTGTACCAGGATAATTCTACAGGAAAAAAACTGCCTTACAGGCAGACTCTATTTGAAGGCAAATAAGCCTGAAATAGATCTATAGTAGTCTCCCTTCCTTTTCATTAGCAGCAAAAATATGTTACACATAAACACACACACACACACAATTGATAATTATTTAAATATAATAAATATATAAAAATAAAAAATAAAAAATAGCTTTATATATATATGTGTGTGTGTGTGTGTGTGTGTGTAACATATTTTTACTGATAATGAAAAGGAAGGGAGACTACTATAGATCTATTTCAGGCTTATTTGCCTTCAACAGGTAGCCACATCCTTACTGGGATAGCCCACCTAGCGTCCGCTGCAGCTCATAATTTCTTGCAGGACCAGCGCGATTTTGCTGCTGCACCTGTGAAGGTAGCAAAATTGCGCTGGTCCCGCAAGAACGTATGAGCCGTGGCGGTGAGCACAATTTAGCATTCCGGCTAAACATATATATATATATATATATATATATATATATATATATATGTATATGTATATGTATATGTATATGTATATGTATATGTATATGTATATGTATATGTATATGTATATGTATATGTATATGTATATGTATATGTATATGTATATGTATATGTATATGTATATGTATATGTATATGTATATGTATATGTATATGTATATGTACAGGTACAGGTACAGGTACAGGTACAGGTACAGGTACAGGTACATGTATAGGTATATGTATATGTATATGTATATGCATATGTATGTATATATAAAGGAAAGGGTGTGGCTAGCTGATGAGGCCAGAACAAGGCCGAAATGGGACCATCCTAGTCTCCCTTAATTTTAAAATTCCAGCTAAAAACATTTAACATATATATATATATATATATACATACACACACAGCAATGGCCACGGCAAAATCGCACTGGTCCTGCAAGAAATTATGAGCTGTGGCGGTTAGTGCAATTTAGCATTCTTGATCCCAAGAAAGTGAATGCATTCTTCTGTTCAAGATAACAGAATTTGACACCCTCTGAGCAAGGGGAAGGTTATTTTTACCATATCTTGATCACTATTGACATTTTCATAATCATCAGACCTTCATCAAGAGCATTTGTTAAAAACAGCCTTCTGATTGAACTATGAAAATGAACATTTGTCGTGCATAACTCTTCTGATTTTTATGGTCTGATAAGTAGTAAAACAGATGGTGCTCACATAAGAGTTCAGCAGGAAAGGTTTCCCTGAGATTAGTGTGGTCTGAACCTGATGAGTCTCCCTCTTAAATCTATGTCATTGAAACCTGCTTTATTCAAGCAGCAAATAAAATGGCAGAATATTGTAATGCATAATAAATAGAGAAAAGCACTTAAAAAAGCTGAGACATATACTTGTACCACACAAAAATCCCACACCTTTCTTTGAAGCCTTAGAGTAGCGGTATCATTTGCAAATTGCCTTGCCATGTAGTCCTTGTTTGGATATTGATTCATTTAGCAGCTGTTTGCAGTTAAGAAAAGATGAAAAACAGTACCTTTGCAGGCAGTTCTTGCATTTAACACCTTCATGGGTCTGTAAAGGAAATTAAAGATTTTTTAAAAAAAATTAAGCAAAATCACAGTTTCATTTAGTGATCACTTCACTTAACAACAATTTTCTGGTTCCAAATGAGGTTACAAAGAATTACCAGTAGTATTCTGCCTGTGGTGACAATTGTTTGATGATCTATTTGAAACCCAGCAAATTGAAATGAATCATTCTAGATAAACCAAACTGATTTATAACTCCTAGTCTAATTATTGTCCTCTGCTTTTGATTTCTAGGCAAAGATAATGATATTGCACTGTATTTGGGACAAATATCTCATATCTGTTATCTATGCTATCAAGACAGTTTTTATCATTTCATTTTCTTTTATAGAAACATAGAAACATAGAAGATTGACAGCAGAAAAAGACCTCGTGGTCCATCTAGTCTTCCCTTATACTATTTCCTGTATTTTCTTAGGATGGATATATGTTTATCCCAGGCATGTTTAAATTCAGTGATTGTGGATTTACCAACCACCTCTGCTTTATTATCATTTCATTTTCTTTTTTCTTCATTTTGAGAAATCAACAGAATATTAAGGTGCTGTTTATCATCTCTTATACAAAAGGGTCAAACAAATAGTTTCTTGGTGATGCCAAATGCCCAAACCAGAAAGATTGGCTTAATCATTCAAAATCAGACTCTTCTGTTGTTTTTAACATGAGTTGTTTAGAATTTAATCATTCTCATCACTGTTGCCCAGGGGTGGGTTCTTCCCAGTTCCGACATGTTTGTCTGAACTGGTAGCAACCTGCTGCTGATGTCACAATGACATCATGGAACTGGTTCAGTTGGTGCTCATCTGTGACTGCCGCCATCTTTTTTAAAAAATATTTGTATTTATTTATTTTTCTTCTGAGCATGTGCAGAAACCAGATTTCCAACAATGTGCATGCAGCTGCCATCTTGTTTGGGTTTTCCCCCCCAGATTTTTTGACACTGCATATGCACACGTGCAAAGCACACGTGCCGACAAGGCGCAACCATATGGCATGGGATAAAGAGAACTGGCAGAGAGTCAGTGAGGCCCTGCCATCACTCCTCATATCAGGACCTGTGGGGGTTTTTTCTAACAACAAAATAACAGTAGACCTTCTTATGCTACTAGGTAGATGCTTCAATGGATGGATTTTCTTCTCAATGACAGAGTTTCCTGTCCTATAGCTGGTGGGACTAGATGGGAGTTTCCCATTAGATCATGTGTGGAGATGCAATGATTATTGCACAGGGTGAAGTGATTTTCTTTTAAGAAACATGGTGAGGAATAAAGACATTAAGTTGTTCCCTGTCGGCAGTGGCTCTGCTTGCTAAACTCTTTTCACAGCTTGGTTCTATTAATTTTATGGGCACATTCAGATTGTTTTCTTGGCAACTATTTGCCACCAAGTCTTTTCCAATCTATATCCTAGTCCTCAGATTCCCAGGCAGTTTGGCAGCCTAATACTAGGCAAATTCACATCTACTTAACTTTTCAAGATTAACTAAGATTCAAGGTTGGCTAAGTCCTAACATGTTTATAATGATGTATTGTTAGCCTCTTAGATGTGTATTTATGCATACTATTTTAAAAATACCAATTTGTGGTTATTATTTCTGAAAATCAGTTGCTGCCCCCTTCTTTGGACCATAATTTTTCTGGAAATTAGGTGGTTTCTGTTATTGACTTTGAAAGTACATTAGAATCTGGCTTTTCTATGCAGTTTTGGCATTTAGGTTTTGCAATAGACAATAATGAGGGGAACCATTTTGCTAAGGATTTGGATGTCATTGCTGTTTCTCAATGATTTGTTTTGCTGTTGGTCATGGTTTTTTAAAATATTTTTTCCTATTGTAACCCAGTCAAATCTGTAAATGTAAATGAATTAATTAAATTATAATTACGCACACACTGGAACACATACATACAGAAAATATGTACATGTCATGGTTAAGACAGCAGGCTAGAAATTGGGAAACAGGCTAGAGTTACTTTCTCAGTCCTAGGAAAAATAAAGCAATGGCAAACCATACCTGAAACCTTGCCAAAAATTGGAGGGATTAGTCCAGGTAATCACCAGAAGTCAAAACAGACACACATATTTACATGCCTTGCTTTCATGTATATTGCTGTATATTTCGTAATTGTGGATTCCAGATCTCTGAGCCCTATCCAAATTGGCAGTATTACAGAGGTAGGAAAGCATCACTCAACAGGCTGCAAATAATATTTCTATTCCCGCTAAAAATGGTTTTGGCACTATACTTGGTGCCATTTTATCTTTTCAGTGCTGCTATCTGTGGTTCCCAGGAAGGCGCCAGGATTAATGATGACAACTCCTCTCCAGCTTTCCAACTTGTTTATTCCTGCATGTTTTGCAGCAGTAAAGGAACAACCACTGGTCCTTTCAAACAGGGATTACTCAGGACAATCTTTTGTTGTTGTAAAATTAAATAAATTCAGAGAAAGTAAATTTGAAAGATGTCACAATGAGTCAACAATGACTTAAAAGAATGTTTCTCTCTCTCTCCCTCTCTCCCCCCCTCTCTGACACACATAAACACACACACACACACACACACACACACACACACACAATTTCAGTTGGTATTATTAACCTGATGTGATAGAATCTGTTTTTCTAAAAAATTCATTCTGGTCATTTTGGGAGAATATATTTAGCATACTATATCACAAAGTGCATTTTGTGAAATATTGGCAATTATCTTAAAAATATCAAAAGCAAATGAAAACGGAGGGTCACTGGACTCTAGGCTTCTCTGAAGCTTCTGCAATTTGACATATATTCAGACTTCCAATACATTCATGAGACGTTCTGAACAGAATTCCATATAACTTCACTAATTTTCTTATTTGAGACTTTTGTAGGAAAGTCTCAAATTTTCTTATTTGAGACTTTTGTAGGAATGCAGGAAAGCAGGCTTTATAATAAATATATTCAGCATATATGGTGTATTGAGGCATTGAACAGGACCTCTTTGGTTAATCTCTCTACAATTTTTTCGGAGTTTACTGCTTAGGTTCTAAAGTCTGTATTGTACTGTATCAATTAAAAATGCATATCCATAAAATGACAACCGGAGATCATGGGAAGAATGCTGTATTCTCTCTATATATTTCAAATATTGCTGCTAAAGATATTTCCTGCCAGAGGAATAGCCAATATGGCTAGGATTAATATCTTAAAGGTTGTACTACATTGTGCATTTATCATTTGTGCATTTATCATTTGCTCTCTTCACTAAGTCATCTTTCATAGTGATGCCCAACCTTCTGTATAGTGAGTAAAGGTCTACACACAGAAATCATTGTAAAATCCAACAAGAAGTCAATTTTATCTATATAATATACAATTTATTTTGACAATATTTGAAAACCAGAAAGAGAATTCCTGTTTCCATGTGAATAGTTACCACCCTGGATAAATGTATTGTTTCAGCAGAAGCTGACTTTAGTTGCTGTAAGTTGCTCCAAACTAGACTGCAGAAAAAAGATTTCAGCAATAGAGTGGTCAACGCCTGGAATTCACTACCGGACTCTGTTGTTTCTTCCCCTAATCCCAAAATCTTCAACCTTACATTATCTACAATAGACCTCTCCTCTTTTCTAAGAGGTCTGTAAGGGGCGTGTATAAGTGCACCTTTGTGCCTACCATTCCTGTCCTAATGTCTTTTTTATCTTTTCTATCTCTACTTTATACTTATGTTGTGTTAAACATACTACAACACAATACTATATTTGTATGACTAAGCAAGCAAGCAAGCAAGCAAGCAAGCAAGCAAGCAAGCAAGTCTGGAAGGAGAAAACTGAGCCTGCTCAAAGAACAGAGATCTGAAGAAATAATCAATAACCAATAAAAAAGAGAAATAAGGGGATACTTTGACCCAATTCTACTCTTAATTGTTCCTCAATTCTATGCCTTTTTTTCCTCCGAAAGTTTGACAATACAATATTTCCAGGAACAAAGATCTCAGTCAAATTTTAGCATATGGAAAAAGCCATTCATTTGAGAAATATTTCATTTTGCATTTTTATTCTGTTTCAGCCTCTGAATTTGCAAAACCAGACATTAGTATCTGCTTGTTAGGGTTTTTCTGTTCTTTTCTGGAAGTGCATATCCATCTCAGATCAAACTTAAATATCAAATACACAACACAGTCTCAAAAAAGAAATTGATTTAATGCAAGTAGTTCAACTATTCTGAATGAGATCTACTTTAGAATATTAGTTTCAATTTTGTTAAAACTGGATTGAAATGGATTGCTTTAGAATACATTACTTCCTTTTGGCTGCAGCATATACCCTTGCCCCAGGCCCGGTTCAGCTTTGTGCCCTTTTGCCTGATGGATGCCTCAAGAACATTTTGTAATCAACAGATGTATTACTGACAAGCTGGACTGGACATTGAACCACAAGTTTCCCCAAATCCAAGGATTTTAGAATGTAGGCATTCCAAATGCAAACTATGTTGCCATCTCCATTTCAGATAGAGAATAATGTAATTCTCTCTCAAGTGCTCCACCTAGAAATATAAATGCTTCAGACTGACATCCAAAAACTTGCAAAGGGAATCCTAGGTAGCACATCAGCTCATCTTCAAGCCTGAAGACTATACTGAGATTTATTTATTTATTTTGTTTTGTTTTGTTTATTTATTTTGTCAAACAATTATAATTTGTGGTAATTTGCACAAATAAAACATTAGATAAGTAATGATAAAAAGTAACAAAAGAAGACAATAGGACAGGGACGGTAGGCACAGTGGTGCGCTTATGCACGCCCCTTACAGACCTCTTAGAAAGGGGGAGAGGTCAATTGTAGATAGTCTAAGTCTAAAGGTTTTGGGATTAGGAGTAGAAACCACAGAATTGGGTAGTGCATTCCAGGCGTTGATTACTCTGTTGCTGAAGTCGTATTTTTTGCAGTCAAGTTTGGAGCTGTTGGCATTTAGTTTAAATTGATTTCATGCTCGTGTGTTGTTGCGGTTGAAGGTGCTTGATCTCCATGAGAAGACTGCCAAAAAACCAAAGTTCTCTTTCCCCTGTTTATGCTGATTTATTTCTCTTTCTTTGTTAACTCTGCAATTTCTTCCCTTTTTTTGTAAAGAGAAAACAAATAAGCCTAATGATAGTGCTAGCATTTTATTTTAGTACTTTGCTTATTTAGAATTCCCCAGATAATGATGACTTCTCTGTTACAAATAAATAGACCTAAAAGTAATTCTCTAAGAAAATACATCACCACCAATTCAACATTAATTGCTACTATAATACGGTTATTTTTGCTGAATCTTAAATGGATAATTTTTCATTTCATATTTTAAGACAGAGTAGGGAACTAGCAGTATATCTGAGTTCATGAAAGCTTCTACCAATAAGGCTAATAGCTATCAATTTTGTCATAATAATAATAATAATAATAATAATAATAACAACAACAACAACAACAACAAATTATTATTATTATTATTATTATTATTATTATTATTATTATTAATTAGATTTGTATGCCACCCCTCTCCGCAGACAGTGTAGAAATACTTGGAGAGCCAAAAATTTCACATTCCTAAATTACAAAGTGATTCATTATTTCCTTGAGACAATTGGCTTATATTTTCTTTGAATTGATATCACTGCACATTCATTAATTTATATAAAGCTGTATCTCTGTTACCACCAATTGTGAAATAAAATAACATTTCATAAAAATAGCAACATTATGAAACATAAGACAGGTTGAAGAGATATGGAAAGACACTGAATAGCAAATTATCTACTGTATTTTTTTTAAAAAAAGAGCACAATGCTGTTACACTCTGAAGGAGAAACAAAGGAAAAGGTGTCTCTTCAATGTTTTCCACTTTGACTAATATGCTAAATTGATTGATTGCCCACTTCTCTGATTTAAGTGCCCATTTCCATTTGTTTGGACCAATAATAAAGATCCACATCCAATTACCTCTTTTATTATTAATGAAGCTTTCTGCCATCTCTTCTCATAAGATTTTCATCCACATTACAAAGAAAAAAAAAAGCAATAACCTGATACTAATTTTGCCTCTCCCTTTTAGCCATTTTTGCAGCTCACTTGCTTCAATCAATATCAGTAATTTAAATGAATCCCCAGTTGATTTAAACCCTGCACAGGGTTATGGGGCTTGACCTCATTCAAATAATATACAACATATATCTTTGGTACGTCTGCAGCTCTTTCTTTTATGGTTAAAGAATTGTATTTAAGAGAATTAAATCATCAGTTACAATAACTGAACAATTTAGGCCACTAGTTGAGCACCAATGCAAAGCTCTTATATCTTTCTACAAATATTTATTTTAATTATTAATGAACAACTTTAATAAAAAAAACTTTCTTAGTTTATGCAGTGGTAAGCTTTTAAAGTTTTGTTTGCTCTATTTAACTTTAGAGAGGTTGGATCAGGCCTACACATTTTACCACTCACAAATGCAAATTGATTCATTATCTATTATGTTTGATAAATACCTGAAATAACAAAGGAAGCATTAAAGAGGAAGCATTAAAGAGGAAGGACTAAACCCCTTAACCCCCAACATTTCTCCCTTAGACTCTCCACGATTGACTTCTGCAGGTTCCTAAGAGGCCAGTAAGGGGCGTACATAAGTGCACTGGTGTGCCTTTCGTCCCCTGTCCAATTGTCTTTCCTTTCTTTCACCTATCATATATATTCTCTTCCTTTCATATATCCTCTCCTCTAAGTTCACTTTTACCCTTAAATTGCGGCGCCGGGCTTACCTGGCAGCAGGCTTTGCTGGAGGGACCGGGAGACACCGGACCCTCATGGCGGCCGCCATTTTGAATCCCGAGCGAAGTCTCGCGATGCGAGACTTCGCTCGGGAGTTCGGGCCTGACTGGCCCGGCTGCTGATTGGTCCGGGCGGGGCCTGCTTGCCCTATATAAGGGCGAGCAGGCCCGGGGCTCTCCCTTTTCGCCCAGACAGCATAGCCACGAGCAGACACCTGCCCGCCCTCCCTATTTTGCAGTGTGCTTAGGGGTCGCCCTTAGGGGGCCGAATGGGAATTTTTGGCAGTTCTGCCTCTTAGCCGAGCTGTTTTTTCGCCCATTCCACACTGAGGAGATGGATGTGCGGTTAGGGGGTGCTTGCATTTATTAGGTTAATTGGCTTACCTTTGGTCATTTGGGTAGGCAGGTTAGGGGCGGAAAACTGGGGTGGTTTAGCAACCGCGTGTTCTCCCTTGGGCATCTTTGGGGATGATTGACAGGTTCTCCACAAGCTCATGGAGGGAGTATCTGCCTGAGCAGCTGGGGGGAACCTGTCTTTGGGTCCTGCACCTTTAATTCCCGGATTCGGGTTAGCCGGTGGGACCCCCCTCATGCAAAGCATGGCAGGGTCCCAGGTGATGGTCTGGTCCCTCACCTGGACTTGCATCGAGATACGCCCATGAGTTGCCCAGGAAGTTTTTTGTCATAACGTCATTTCCGCCCCGGAAGTATTTGTTTGACCCTGCAGGTCCATTTCAGGGTCATAGTTGATTATGTTAATTTATGCAAATTAATGAATAAATTATGCAAATTTGTGTTAATAAAAATGACCCAGTTTAAATCCAGCTCTTGTGTCCGTGTCGTTACTCCGTCTCTCCAGCAATATATTACCACATGTCTATTTTTCTTCCTATGTATTTGTGTATTGGACAAATGAATAAAATAAAAAAATAAACAGAGAGCTTTCAAACATGGCTGACTCTTACATCCAATTTAGTGAGCCATCAAGTCTTCTCTGGCCTCATCGCTCTATGTTTAAAGTATAAGATTGTTCTGAATAGCAAAAAATAGATTTAAACTTGGTTGGGAGAATTCATTGAGGACCTCACTTGCAAATTTAGAGTGTTTTGTATCTGTTACAGGAAGAGCTTTAAACCAGTTTAATAAGATGGTATTTGTTTCAATAGGTTTGCTTTTAAAATTACACTGTTTATTTATTTGGTTGTTTGTTTGTATGCCATCTTTATCATTTTTACAAATAACTCAAGGTGACAAACATATCCTACACACCTTTCTATTTTGCACACAACAACAACCCTGAGAAGTGGGTTGGGCTGCGAGAGGGACTGGCCGAAAGTTATCCAACCAGTTTTCATCACTATGACAAGGCTCAAGCTCATGATCTCCCACCTTCTCCAACACTGGAGGTTTTTAAAGAAGAGATTTGACAATCCTTAATCTGAAATAGTATAAGATTTCCTGTATGAGCATGGGTTGGACTAGAAAACCTCCAAGGTTCCAATTCTGTTATTCTGTTAGCTGTTCAGGTCTTTGTCCTAGGAATTATTCACTAACAGACTTTATATTAAATTTCTCCAAGAAGATGAATTTTGAATGTATTTAAATTTAAATAAGAGGGGAAAAACTTTATGATTGATAAACTCCTCAAACAGATCGCTATTCATTATCAGAGTATAAGAATGTAATGGGCTATGCAGTAAAATGTCTGACTAGTTGGAGCATTAGAGAGAAACATTCCAGCTTGTAATGCTTTGTTTCAGATCAAATTGTAAAACTACTATATAATAACAAAGAAGAAATGGACCCCGATTTCTGGTTTTAGAGAAAATGCTAAAAAAATAGAAGTGGAAAATCAAAACCAAGAGGCAATATAATCTCTATGTATTAATGTTGCCATCAAAGTAATGAATCCATAAAATGTTCCTTAACATTAGTATTAAATCATAACACTAGTCTTCGGAGAAGGGCGGCATACAGGTCTAATAAATAATAATAATTTCCTACTGAGAGACAGCACTTATAGCATTGTTTTGTTTCATTATGACAGCTCTTATCCTCTCTTTATTAAGCAAGAGCAAGCATGAAACATATAACAGACATATGACTTGATTTCTCCCCAAAACGTTTCAATTCTAGAAAGACAGAAGGCCTGTTAAGTTACTTAGACATTATTACTTCCAAGACCTGTTCAGAATATCTCTGACAATTGATCTGAAGACTTTCAAATTCTAATTGATTTCACTGGTTGTTAAAATTTCTAATTCACTTCTGACAATTCCATTGAAATCAAGAGATTTATTCATGTAAGGTGATTATAGAGATGGTGAATGACAGAGGTTTACAGCACTTTATTATACATTAACAGATTAACAGAGTTGGAAGGGACCTTGTAGGTCTTCTAGTGGGAGACCCTGCAGCATTTCTGATAAATGGGAATCCAATTCCTTCTTGAAAGTCTCAAGTGATGAAGTTCTTACAACCTCAAAGGCAAGCTGTTCCATTGGTTGATTTTTCTCACTGTCAGAAAGTTCCTCTTTATTTCTAGGTTGAATCTCTCCTTAATCAGTTTCCATCCATTATTCCTTACCTGGCCTTTGGGGACTTTGGAAAATACCCCCCCTCCTCTCTGTCACAGACCCTCAAATATTGGAACACGTCTATCATATATCCCCTGTGTAGTGTACTTGCCTAGTAATACAGACCCTGTTATATGATTGGTTATGCCAGGAGGCGGGAGGAACGGGAGCCTCCTATTGGCCACTTACAGTTGGTGCCGGGTATATAAATATCCTGTCAGTTTCCTGAGTTCTCGTTCTTGTATTCTGTGTTCCGACAAATAAACTTCTCTTGTTATCTACTCCGACTCCGTCTTAACACTTGGCGACGAGGATTTTATTGTCCATACCATTCTCCTTACCTAAGGACAGATTTCAATCGTGAGTAAAATGTCCACTCAACTCACGTTCACTCCATTTGACCCCCAAGCCGAAACTTGGGATTCCTACGTGGCAAGGTTTGACTGTTTTCTTATTTCAAACGGGTATACTGAAATTGGGGGCGATCGGAAAAGGGCATATTTTTTAAGTTTTTGTGGTACCGAAATGTTCGAGACTGCTCGGGCCATTTTTGCTCCTACCCTTATTCATGACGTGCCTTGGGATGTTTTTCTCACTACCCTACAAGATCATTACGCCCCCTCCCCCTCCCGTTGCGCTCGCCGGTACAAATTTTTCCACCGGAACCAACTTGATGGTGAGTCTGTGAACGATTTTGTGGCTGCTCTCCGGCGTGCTGCCCTTTACTGCGAATTCGTGGATCTAGAGGACTACCTGCTTGACCGTTTGGTTTTTGGCGTGAGGGACGGGCGCCTGAAGCGCCGCCTTCTTGCCATTCAGGATCTGTCTTTTAAAGTCGCCATCTCTGAAGCGAGGGCTTTCGAAATGTCCTCACAGTCTTTGGTTGCTATGGATGTGGTTGTCAACGCTACTACTGCGGCTCCGGCTAAGCAGCTCGCTCAATTGCCGCAGGACCTGGAATCTGCTTTGGCTCAGGAGGAGGAGGTTTGCCGCCTGTCCTCATCTAGGCCCCGTGATGTTCCTCCTAGCCGGCCCCGCCCGCCTCCCTCTCCGTGTCGTGGCTGTGGCGGTGATCATTTCCGGGTCGCCTGTCCCTTTGCGGAAGTGACGTGTCATTGTTGTGGTGGCCGAGGGCATATCGCCCGAGCTTGCCGGATTCGCCGCCCTTACTCCGCTTCAGCTAATTCCAACAAGGATCAGTTCCCAGTTGGGTCCAGGGCACCTCTGAGGGACTCAACGTTTAGACGGTATGATTGTAATGCCGTTTACTCCTCAGCTTCTTCGTCTCGCCGCAGCCATCCGTCTGGAGCACCGATTACAATTGCTGCTACCAGCCCATCGAGGGAGAAGATCTGCATTTCTATCGTTTTGGGTCGAACCCCGTGTTCTATGCAGGTGGACATGGGCTCGGCCCATTCATTGGTGCCTTGGTCGACCATTAAGAGATGTTTTCCTCACCTGTCAAAACGGTCCCTCTCTGCTTGCCCTATGAATCTTCGGGATTACCAGGGATCCCAGATTCCGGTTGTGGGGCAGGGCTATTTTTTTGTTCATTTCAAGAAATTTTCTGGTCGTCTGCCGCTTGTTATTGTGGATGGACCGTACTCTAACTTGCTGGGCCTGGACTGGTTTGGACCTTTGGGGTTGTCTGTCGCTGGCGTTAATTTGGTGTCCAGGGGGAAGGCGTTCTCTGAGTTGGCATCTCTTTTCCCAGATGTGTTTGATGATAATTTGGGATGCTATAAGGGGTCCCCTATTTCTTTTGGCCTTGATCCATTGGTTCCCCCAGTTAGAATCAAGCCTCGCAGGGTCCCTCTTGCATTACGCCCCAAAGTGGACGCCGAGCTAGACCGCCTCGTAGCCCAGGGTGTTCTCGAGCCCATTGACCAAGCCACCTGGGAAACCCCTATTGTGATGGCTGTAAAGGCGGGGGGCGGAATAAGTATTTGTGGAGACTATAAGTGCACCATCAATAGAGCACTGGGCCACCACTCCTACCCGGTGCCGGTGGTGCAACATCTGTTACACTCATTGGGGGAGGGTACGGTTTTCGCTAAACTCGATCTCTCCCAGGCCTACCTACAACTCCCTGTGGACCCCCAAGCTGCCGACGCACAGGCAATTTCCACTCACAGGGGGGTATTCCGGTGCAAACGGTTGCAGTTTGGGGTGTCCACAGCCCCGGGAATTTTTCAGGCGCTAATGGAACGGCTGCTTTATGGCATCCCTGGCACGGTGCCATACTTCGATGATGTTTTGGTCTCCGCCCAGTCCGAGTCCGAACTCTTGACACGGGTTAAATTAGTCCTCTCCAAATTTAATGAAGCCGGTCTTAAACTCAAGGCACACAAATGTATGTTCGGGGTGCCGCAGGTGGAATTTTTGGGATTCATCATAGACATGAAGGGAATCCATCCAACTCCCGAGAAGACCAGGGCTATTTGGGAGGCCCCTACCCCACAGTCCAAAGCTGAGCTCCAGGCTTTCCTGGGGCTAGTGAACTTCTACGCGGTATTTATCCCCCATAAAGCGTCTTTGGCCGAGTCCCTACATAGGCTGCTAGACAAAAATAGGAAATGGGATGGGCCCCCCGGGAGGCTGAGGCTTTTGCGGCTGTCAAAGAAGTCCTCACGTCCAACACGGTTCTAGCACAGTATTCCCCATACTTACCGTTATTGTTAACCTGTGACGCATCCCCCTACGGGGTTGGGGCCGTGCTCAGCCATAAGCTGGCTAATGGCTCCGAAGTACCACTGGCTTTCTTCTCTAGGACGCTGGCCAAAGCTGAGAGGAATTTCGGGCATATTGATAGGGAAGCCCTGGCCATAATCGCCGGAGTTCGGCGCTTTCATGACTATTTGTATGGCCGCCCGTTTGACATCATAACGGATCACCAGCCACTTCTCGGCCTTTTGTCGGGCGACCGCCAGAGCCCCCTCATTTCATCCCCTATAATGTCCCGTTGGATCGTGTTCTTGGCCAACTACTCCTATCGCCTGCTGTACTGGCCTGGCCGCAACATTGCCCACGCGGATGCCCTTAGCCGCTGTCCCTCGCCAAAGTTGCTGGAAGATCCAGCCCCAGCATCATCCGTATTAGCCATCACAGAACAGCCCCTATCCTTATCGGCTTCCGTCATTGCCGCTGAGTCCCTTCGGGATCCTTTGTTGTCCACCGTCCTACAGTGGGTTTTAAGGGGGTGGCCCCCAACTGCCCCCTCCGTGGAGTTTACCCCATTTTTTCGTTGTAGGGCTGAACTCACGGTCATCCAAGGGTGTTTGTTAAGGGGTTGCCGGGTGTGCATTCCCCCATGTCTGAAAGAAAGGGTACTCTCTCTATTGCACAAAGGGCACCCAGGAGTAGTGAAAATGAAGGCCTTGGCAAGGGGTTATGTTTGGTGGCCCGGCCTCGATTGAGACGTTGAGCAAAAGGTATCCCAGTGTTGGCCCTGTCAAGAACATAGACCTTCTCCTCCCCGGGAAGCCCCGTTAGTATGGGAACCGCCCGCAGGCCCCTGGGGAAGGATTCATGTCGACCTAGCGGAACCCTTTATGGGTCAGATGTTCCTTGTCACAGTAGATGCGTACTCCCGCTGGCTAGAAGTCAACATATTGCATTCAACCACTTCCCAGGCAGTTATCCACACCTTAAACACTCTGTTTGCGACTCATGGGTTCCCGGACTTGGTAGTCTCCGACAACGGCCCTCAATTTACTTCGGCCCAATTTGAGGGGTTCTTGGCTAAGGGGGGAATCCGTCACGCCCTCGTAGCTCCATGGCACCCCGCCTCCAATGGGCAAGCTGAGCGCATGGTGCGAACCACGAAGGAGGCCCTGAAGAAGATGACCCGGGGCACTTGGCAAGAAAAGCTTGCAGAGTTCCTTTTCACCCAACATACCACTCCAACCACTCCTACAAACAAGTCACCAGCAGAGATGCTCATGGGCCGTAAGCTAAGAATCGCCTTGGATAGGTTAAACCCCACTTACTCAAGGGAGCCCACGTGGCCGACCCCAGGGAGGTCGTTTGGCATAAACGCACCCGTTTTCGTACGGTCTTACAGTGGTGGGGCCCCCTGGGTGGCTGGTAAGGTCATGGGAATCAAGGGACCCAGGTCTTATGAGGTGGAACTCCCCGATGGGAGAGTGTGGCATCGCCATATAGATCAATTAAGGAATCGCACAGGTACCCCTCCTACCAACGGCCCTAACTGCGATCTTGGGCAGAATGTAGGGGAGGAGAATTCCCCTGTGCTTTCTCAAGCTAGTGAACCGCCCCTTTCAGATGAGTCCATACAACAAGGTTTATCGAGCCCTGGGAACCGAATCGAGGGCCATGATGACGTACATCCCACAGCAGAGGTTCCACTCCTCCGCCGCTCGGAGCGGATCAGGCGTTCCCCCCGTTACTTACAAGATTACGTGGTCTCCAACGTAAGGGGGAAGGGGTGTAGTGTACTTGCCTAGTAATACAGACCCTGTTATATGATTGGTTATGCCAGGAGGCAGGAGGAACGGGAGCCTCCTATTGGCCACTTACAGTTGGTGCCGGGTATATAAATATCCTGTCAGTTTCCTGAGTTCTCGTTCTTGTATTCTGTGTTCCGACAAATAAACTTCTCTTGTTATCTACTCCGACTCCGTCTTAACACCCTGGTCCTTCTCTTTGCTAGACTATCCATGCCCAGTTCCTATAAACACTCTTCATATGTTTTAGTCTCCAGTTCCCTGATCATCCTGGTTGCTCTCCTCTGTACTTTTTTCTAGAATCTCAATATCTGTTTTTTATAGTAAGTTGACCAAAACTAGATCCAATACTCCCGGGCTTTATAGAGTGGTATTAGTACCTCACTTGATCTAGATTGTATCACTCTGTTAATGCAATTTAGGATTGCATTGACTTTTTTTGCTGTCACTGCACACTGCTGGCTCAAGTTTAGCTGATTGTTCACTAGGACTCCAAGATCCTCTCACAATCATTGCTATTAAGCCTCGTTTCATCCAGTTTACATGTATATTTTGGGTTGGTTTTTTTTTAACCTAAGTTTAGGACTTTACTTTTCTGTACATTGAATTTCATTTTGTTAGATAGGGCCCAGTGTTCAAATCTGTCAAGATCCATCTGGAACT
This sequence comes from Erythrolamprus reginae, assembly GCF_031021105.1. Lineage (NCBI taxonomy): Eukaryota > Metazoa > Chordata > Lepidosauria > Squamata > Dipsadidae > Erythrolamprus > Erythrolamprus reginae. Next base: position 61,193,106 of record NC_091950.1, read on the forward strand.
TGAGTCTATCTTTTAGGGCAATGAGGGCATACCTATGGCACGGGTGCCCCATGTGGCACACAGAGCCATATCTGCTGGCATGCGAGCCACTGCCCTAGCTCAGCTCCAATGTGCATGTGTGTGCGGACCAGCTGATTTTTTTGGCTTCCAGAGAGCCTCCAAGGCAGGGGTCCCCAAACTTTTTACACAGGGGGCCAGTTCACTGTCCCTTGGACTGTTGGAGGGCCAGACTATTAAAAAAAACCCTATGAACAAATTCCTATGCACACACCTTATTTTAACATAAAAAACAAAATGGGAATGTACTATTTAGAGGAGGGGGGAAGAAGTCTGAAATTCATATATGTTTATGTTTTGTTTTTAATTTTCTTTTGTTGACATCTGATTGGCTATACAAGGTTTTCTTGGCTTATGAAAAATGTATAAAGAAAGAAGGAAGCACTTTGGCATAATGGTTAATAAGTTAGAAATATAATTGGTGTTGCATTTTTTGAAGGAACATTAAGGAGGAAATTTAATTAAAAGAAAAAGAATGTAACTGGATGACAAAACTAGGAAAAAAACTTTTTCAATTTTTTTGATGATTGATATTAGTTACTAACAAAATACTGCATTTTATTCATGGAAAATTAGATGGTACACTGTGTTGTTTGAATGTATGTTGAGAGAAAAATTAAAAAAAATTACCTCCCCACCCAAAACAGTCCTTCCTTCCTCTGTCCCTCCATTCATTTCATTCTTCCTTCCTTCCTTCCTTTCTTTCTTGTTCCCTCCATTTCTCCTTCCTTCCCTCCTTCATACCTCTCCACTTCTCCTTCCCTCCGTCTCTTTCCCTTTTCTTTCTTTCTCTCTCTCTTTTCCCTGTGCTCTTGTCACTCACTGGTGGGCTGGATAAATGGCCTCAGTGGGCCGCATGTGGCCCACGGGCCGTAGTTTGGGGACCGCTGCTCCAGGGGGGTGGGAGATGATGTTTATACCCTTCCCTGGCTCCAGGGAAGCATTTGGAGCCTGGGGAGATGAAACACGAGCCTACTGGGCCCACTAGAAGTTGAGAAACAGGCCATTTCTGGCCTCCAGAGGGCCTCGGGAGGGGGGACGAGCTGTTTTCACTCTCTCCAGGCATTAATTATGGGTGTCGGCACTCACGTATGTGTGATAGCACATGCACATGCTCTTTCAGCAGCTAGGGGGAAAAAAGTTCTCCATCGCTGTTCTAGGGTGTTAGCTATTCCTGCCAGCTTAGTATTGTTGTGTATGGATGTATGCACCATAAATTTACATGCCGGTCACGAATATTTTTTTCCTTTAACATGACACTCTTCTATTTTTTTTAACTTAGTGCATCAGAGTGCTGCACTGTAGCCCTCAACATTAGCAAACACTCCTCCCCTAACCCACTACAAATATATTTTCTAAAGGATAATACTTTTGTCAGTTCAATCAAAGCAAAGTAACCAATTTAATTATTGACCTGAATAGGGTTTGCTTTTTATTTTGCCTCCAAAGCGCAAAAGTTATGGTAGGAATTATTAACTGTCACCATTATGGAGAACAGTTTTTATTTTATCTGTGGATGTAAAGGTTTTCAATAAAACACCTGGCATATTCTCTACCCTTAGCTTTAATTGTACCATGAAGCAAACAAAATTGTGCTCACTTTTGTGTTGCAATAGATAAGTATCAGCTGTTATTTATGATTATATTGAAAGCTAAATCTGTGTGTTATCCAAAAGATTGCATATTCAGAGTAAGCTAGAAAAACATGTCACCTGTGAAAGAAATACAAATATATTGCTTTGGAAAATGTGGGGTAGGGTTGCAGGAATTGGATGATGAGAAGATGGCATTCCTTTGCTATAATACAATATAACATATTGTAATGTATTGCATAATGTTGTATAACATAAATGTGTTCTGCTTTTAAAAGAAAACAAATAAAGGCTTTGTTCTATCAAACATGATTTTTTTTCTGGGATAAACGCACTTCCTGCAGCACTTTGGGAAGAGATAATTATAATATTCTCCCATCAAGATTCCATTGAACAACTCCTGGCTATATGTATGCAACAGTGACACTTCACACGCAGAGCACATCGCAGGACCAGTTCTAGACATTTTGATTCTCAAAATTATATTCTGGTTTGACTCATCTTTTGGTATTGTTGAGTGATGATGGTATAGTGGTGAGAATGCAGTATTGCAGGCTAATTATACAATACTGAGACAATATGCCAGGGGCTGCTCAAGGTTTACTCAGCTTTCCATCCTTCCGAGGTTGGTATAATGAGGACCCAGATAAGGTTGGGAATAATATGCTGACTTTGTAAATCACTTAGGGGGAGGGGGCTATAAAGCATGGTGAAGTGGTATATAAGTCGAAGTGCTGTTGCTATTGTTAGGAATTTTGAAAGAGGAACCCTCTTATTTCTTTATTTCTTTTTTTTCCTTTGTCCATTTAAGCTTTATTGTTTCATTTCCAACCCCATACTTTTTGTTTTTCATTTTCTCAGACACCTATCTCATTTACACAGTAAGCACTTTTACTCACATCAGCACCCATTATTGTCACATGGCAACAGTACTGCAAAATTATATTTAACCCATGAGTAGGGGTGTTGGTTCGTAGTGTGCGCCATTACTGCTTTCATTTTTAAAAAATTGTGTTTTGGAAGTCTTTTCCATTTTGGCACCCCCTATTTATTTATTTATTTTTAAACCATCCCAATGCCTATGAAGCCTTACTCTGGGCCATTCAAGGGGGGAGGTGCATGATGGGTCTGAATTACCATTTTAAAGTTAAAATCAACAATAAAATGTAATATGATAGCAGTGTTCCAGTCTCTCAGGGATTGCCACAAAGAAGAGGGAGTCAATCTATTCTCCAAAACACCTGAGGATAGAACAAGAAGCAATGGGTGGAAACTAAACAAGGAGAGAAATAACTTAGAACTAAGGAGAAATTTCCTGACAGTAATAACAGTTGATCAGAGGAACAGCTTGCCTCCAGAAGTGCCCCAACACTGAATGTTTTTAAGCAGATGTTGAATAATCATCTGTCTGAAGTAGTGTAGGATTTCCTACCTAAGCAGGGGGTTGTGTTGTTATTGTTATTGTTATTGTTATTGTTATTGTTATTGTTATTGTTATTGTTATTGTTATTGTTATTGTTATTGTTATTGTTATTGTTATTGTTATTGTTATTGTTATTGTTATTGTTATTGTTATTGTTATTGTTATTGTTATTGTTATTGTTATTGTTATTGTTATTGTTATTGTTATTGTTATTGTTATTGTTATTGTTATTACATGTCAATACAACACAGCAAACGAGATCACTATGCTGGATTTTGTATTTCATCACCAGTCGGGTGCTTCCCAAGCACCTAGGACTGTGTGATGTAGTGGCGAATTATGTGTGCCAATCCCAGTAAAGCAGCCTTTTGCAATTGAAAGATGGAGATTTTGTCAATTCTGACGGTTTTCAAATGTCCGCTGAGATCCTTTGGCACTGCGCCCAGAATGCCAAGTACCACTGGGACCACTTTCACTGGCTTATGCCAGAGTCGTTGCAGCTCGATTTTTAAATCTTCGTATTTCACTAATTTCTCTAGCTGCTTCTCCTCAATTCTGCAGTCCCCTGGGATTGAGATGTCGATGATCCTTACTTTCTTTTTCTCCACAATCAGGATGTGTGGTGTGTTATGTTTCGAAATTTGGTCAGTCTGAAGTCCCACAGTAGTTTTGCTTGCTCATTTTCAACTACTTTTAAAATTATTTATTATAATTATAGTATAATAAATATAAAATATATAAAATTAATTATTATTATTATTATTATTATTATTATTATTATTATTATTATATAACCCCATAGTTTAATTCATCATGAAGCCATTTGTGTTCACAACAGCCTAATTTTTTCAGCTATGAGGCTGAATTTTCGCGGGTTTGAACTTCGCAAATAGCCTATACCATGGTTTTTCAAAAAATATTAATTAAAAAATACTTCGCGGGTTTTTTTCCTATGCCATGGTTTTTCCCACCCAATGACATCATATGTCATCGCCAAACTAATAATTTTTGCAAATAAATGACAAAAAAAAATTGTTAATAAATAATTATGTTTATAAATATCAGGATCACTAAGTGTCTTATTCAATGGTGAGTACCAGTAATAATAGTGAGTAAATGGTTGTTAAGGGAATGAGAAATGGTAATTTAGGGGTTTAAAGTCTTAAGGGATGGCTTGTGATACTGTCCATAGCCAAAAATGGTGTATTTACTTCCGCATCTCTATTTCGCGGAAATTCGACTTTCGCGGGCGGTCTCGGAACGCATCCCCCGCGGAAATTGAGGTATAGGTATAAACATAAACATAAGCAAAGTAAGTACAGGTAAATGAAGACAAAAGGACAGTAAGACAGGGATAGTAGGCTCACTGGTGAGCTTATGCATGCCCGTTACAGACCTCTTAGGAATGGGGTGAGGTCGACAATAAACAGACTAAGGTTAAAGTTTTTGGGATTTTGAGAAGAAACTACAGAGTCAGGTAGTGAATTCCAGGCAGTGATCATTCTGTTACTGAAGTCATATTTTCTGCAGTAGTTTACATTAAGTTCGTATCTATTGTATGCTCATGTATTGTTGTGATTGAAGCTGAGGTAGTCATTGATAGGTAGTATATTGTGGCAGATGATTTTATGAACTACATTTGGATCGGTTTGAAGGCGACACAATTCCAAGTTGTTTTCTCCTTGTGACTTTAATGCAATGCGAGCAGTTTTGGACCTAGTTTCCTCTTATAAAAAGCTGAGAGTTCCCAAGTGTGGGTGTGTGTTGGAGAGCAGACGAAAAGTTTGCAGCTGAAGGAGGGGAGTAACCATCAGGATGAAGTACAGCTTAACAGGTGACTGATGGGGAAGGAGGAACAGATACAAATACCAGTGTGGATCTCAGTCAACAAACAGCAGATGATCTGAAAAGGGAAGCAGAGCCCATCAGCTCCACTCCAGCAGAAATTTTGACAGCCTGTAGCCCAGCCAACATCTGGTAAGTACCTTCCCTCCCACTCATCCGCCAACATTTTTAGCCACAGATCAAAACAGCAATTTGAAAGTGGCTCAAAGGGAAAGACTTTGTTATAAGCTCAAGCAGCCAAGAACAGGACTATCCATAGGAGTTGTGGGGATTAGATAAAGTACACAGATAGACATAAATGTTATGATAGATATATAAATGTAGTGATAGATATGGGGTTATATACTGTAAGTAATTTTTTGTGGCATCATAGAGATGATAGACTCTTATTGGTGGCCTGTACAATTTTGCTAAAGAGATTCTTGCCAAATGCAAGAACTAAAATTAATCAAATCAGAACTAAGTCCTGGCTACACTAACTGACTCTAATTCTTTAGTATTTATTTAAAACTGGAATTTTTCTCTGCCTTGGACTGAGATGGAAAGCAAGACTTTATTATTCAAACCTTTTCTTAGGAATACCATCTTCTAATTTACTATTTTATTTGTTTATTCGATTTATTTGCTATCCATCTCATTTTGAAACGACTCTAGGTAACTTACAGCATTAAACTTTAAAATTCTAATGTCCACATGTTCTTTCTATTTAATTGTATTTTACCTATGATGATACGTTCTAGAAAAATAGTGGGATTCAAAAATATGCAACAAAGACTAGGAAATTGTCTCTACAGATAACTGACACTAATTGCTGGGATTTCAGTTTTTTTAAACATAGTTCTTCCCTTTTGCAACTAGGATAAATGTTAATATCCACCAATCTTTCCACTAGATAACAGTTATTATGCACATTTCAACAGAAGAAGCTCATTATCAAGCACTGACATTTTATGAATCATTAAATATCCAGTTCTGAAGTTATACACTCTGGATTAAAGATAATGGGTGCTAATAGTGAAGGCTTGAACTGAGGAGATTTTAAATGAGCAGGATTTTGTATTTTCAGTCTTTCAGTGAATTCGATTTTACACATCTAAATTATGAAATCTTTTTCTACAGCTGGAGTTAATAATTTATTTTAATTCATTAAATTTGCCATCCATCTTACCACAAGGCAACTCATAATAATGTGATTCTGTGGGCACATAGGAATTTTTTTGCATAGGAACTTTTTTTGTTGATTTGGTTGCTGTTCGGTAGGTTATATTAAGCCCGCAAACAAGATGTGTTATATACCATATGAATATAAAATAACATTATTTCATATAATGATAATCATATAATAATAATCTTACATTCTTCCCATTTCTGTGTTAATACTGTATACTACTTTGCTTACATAATGGATTCAATGATAAGAAAATGTAAATCATTTAAAACTTCTAACTTTCAAATACTATTAATTCCATGATCCACTCAGATACAACTGCGGAAGCAAGATAACTATAGTATTTTCCAGAATATAAGACTAACCAGAATATAAGGTGCACCTTAGTTTTTGGGGAGGAAAACAGGGAAAAGAATCTGCCTACCAGATATGCATCATTTCAGCACATTATTTTGTCCCCTGGCTAGGGCTTTTAAAAAAAACTTATTTGGAGAGAGCTTGCAAGCCAGTAACAGCTGGGAACATTGTTAGAATCTGGTTAGGGCTGGAAAGAAACATTCAGAGCAAGTAGAACAATAAAATAACCTACAAAGACAGGGTTTGGAAACGGATAAGAGCTGGGAACATCATTAGCACCTGGTTAAGGCTGGAAAGAAACATTTGGAGCAAGTTAGAGCAATGGGGAAAAAAACCTGCAAAGAGGTACAGCTTGGAAAACATTCTTCACAGAAAGTAACACTGAAAGAACCTGCAAGATAAGAGCTGGGAAGATTGTTAGCACCTAGTTAGGGCTGGGAGAAAAAGCTTCGAAAAAAGCTGCATTCAAAGTAGAAGCAGCACCTGAATTTTCAGCCTCTTTTAGGGAGGAAAAGGGTGTGTCTTATACTCCGAAAAATATGGTACCTACCATTGGTCCTTGTTAATTTTAACATGTGTTCAATGGTGGCTTTTTTCAGCATGATATTTAATATACTGCCTTACTGGAATATTTCTGATAGAAAAGACCTCTATCTCCTCACATACAAATAAATGATAGGAAATCCAGTTCCAAATCCCCATTTGGCTAGAAAACTCTGAGATGACTAGCTTTCTGTAAGCTAAATGGAGTTCATTAGGGGAAAGGAAAAGTCTCATAAAGAAATAGGTCCTCTATGAAAGATTTGTGGTAGAGGGTACTGCCCTATCACTTTACCAGACTTGAATGGGGAGGAAAGAACTTAATTTTGTAATATGAAAATCATTATTTGTTCAGGTACTGTAAAAGAATGAATTGAAAGCTCAATATGAAGAAAGAAAAACAAATCTCAGTCATTCAATTTCTGAAATGGTCTAAACAAATATTAAAATAACAAAACAGCACCCCCTGGTAGAAGACAGTAAAATGAAGTTTCTGTCAAAGCCAAAAAAATTGGCAAACTATTTCCTGACTTGCATTTGCTAGCCCTTGGGGTATTGATTGTACCTTGAACAAACTCTAACCTAGAGGAGCAGAACTATACATTACAGATATGTAATGTTTCAGCGAAAATAGAGGAATAGAAAATGCATTTCTAATATCACCCGCAGGGCAACATCCTATGATGTGAATGGAATTGCCTCAAAACTGAAATTTGAGGGGAATCAAATAAGTTAGCTTAAGGTGGCAACTGAAATATCATCTGTTGTGTTGTTCTCTATTCAATCAATTGCACATATTTTATTTAAAAAATGTTTTCAGAGGCTGCAAGCTGCTTCTTTTGAGCTCCAGTTCTGACATTGAGCACCAATGACTGTTTGATATCTCTTTTTTTAAATATAAAATTGGGTTCTTCATTTCCACCTCTTTCTGTGGCTGTATGCATTTGTTTCCTGCATTTGTGTTTAGACATTTTATACTAATTTTTCATTAACAAGTACGTACAACTATTTTCCATCTGAAGAAATTTGCCCTGTGGGGCATAGTTAGTTGCAAATAAAATAGGCTGAAGCTTCAAATAAATCTAGTAACCTGAAAATGATGTAAACCTCACTTCTTTGCTGATTCAAAAAGACAATCCAATGAGTTGCAGGAAACAGCTCTCTTAAGCATTGGAGAAAATGATTACTTTAACAGTGGACATGTAGAATTTTTATTGTCAGAGGTTATATTAGTAGTTCTTTCTATGTACAGTTTCAGCATGCAGAGCCCCTTGATGCTTCAACATTTAGTCTAATTTTGAGATTTAAGCAATTTAGGCAGCTATTTTATAGGCACTTACTTGGAAGTTAACTCCTTTGAACTCAATGAGTTCAATTCTGAATAGGTGTACTTTTGAATAGGAAGCTTTTTAGTGGTCATTTTGCTTTTTTGCAACCCAGATTGCCTGCTGGTTCTAAGCCTAAAGAGCACCCATTTGATTACTTAGTTTCATTAGTTAGTTAGCAATTTGTTTAATAATATATCATTATATAGTTAATTGTATCTTTTGTCTGTCATAAATATTATGCCACATTCTTCCTGGCTACCCAACCAAGAACAATTGTAAATCTCTTTATTAAGACATACATGTATTTTTGATTCTATGCTACTTTTCATTCCATTGCATTCTTGTTTTAAGTGCTAATGTTGTTATGTAAAAATTCTTCTAGTTTTGATATAATCCAACCTTTAACTGGACTAAATTGGCTTTCCTTCAGATCATGTCTCCTACACCTGGGAATCAAATGGGTTTTCTTTCTTTAAAATACCAGGTCTTTCAGTTTTTAAAGAATTTAGATTTCAGTTGAAACCAGTTTGATACATCTTTTTCAATGTGTAAATGGTCGCTTTTCTTAAGCATTCCTTCTTCCTTGTAGCAAGATTGATGGGCATTACAAAGAATAAATAATGTTTTCTTTTTTGCAGAATAAGAAGAGCAGAAAAAAAGAAGTTGAACAATTATGAATAACTGGACAATTTACTTGAAATGTAGCTTATCTGTCTCAAGTGAATTTCTGGTATCGTCAAACAAAAGAATAGAGTAGAAAGTAATGAAAAAAGACTGTTCTCTGTAGAGGTTCCTGCAGGGTGAGGATAAATAATCTAACTTGTTATAAAATATAGCAAATCTTTATCCAGGGCTGAGCAGGTGAAGCTGTGAATGAACTGAGCCAGTGGCTGTCTGGAAGCTGTTCACATCATTTGTAGATGAGAAAAAGATTTTGGTTCAATCTTACCAACACTGAGTGGCTATTGCCTGGCTGTTTTGATTCCCCAGGTTGGGAATGTTTTTACCATTGGTCTTGAAATGGTGAAAACCATTTCATGTTCAACCACTTCACATTCAAGACTGGTATAAAACTTCATGGTGCCTTGGACTTATCATGGTCAGGAGTAGCAGTGGGTTGTAAATCCTGTTGCTACTGATTCATGTGTGAACTCGTGTGTGACACTTCTATACATGTACAGAAGCATCCCAAGGCGGAGTCTTCTGCTGCTGCCAATATCAGTTCACCAAACCAGGCTGAACTGGGACCAACCCACCACTGAACAGGAGGCTTTTGCATGGATTCATTTTATACACTACTTGTGTCCTCTTCACAACTACAAGGTTATTGAGATTATCATTCCTCCCCTGGTTATCTCATGATTCAACTATTGCAATGTGCTATATTCGAAATAGAAAAAAAGAACAAAAATACTGAAAAAAAATAGATTTTCTACTGTAAAAAGGGGAGAAAAGCATGTTTAAAGCAAATAGATTTTACATTTAGCATTAAATCTTGAATATATAACATCGCTCAATATTTCTATTTCATCAGTAGTTTAAAGAATAGTTGCATATTGCAAAATAGATGACATAATCATTACATCTAGTAGGGCAATCCTTTTTATACATATAGCTGATACTCGGTTTCATTTGTAACATATCATATATGAATAAATGCCAAACTTTTAGAATATAATACAATATCATAGTCACATCTTTAAACTGTATTTTCTTTCCCCAGATATGTACTAATAAAGGAAGGAATGAAACCAAATTGGATAATAATGTATTGAGCCTATAAATATCATCTAAACTAGTCAAATGCCTGGTCCGCGGGCCGAATGCATAATGAGCTGGTAACACCCACATCTGCTTTAGCAAAGGGGAGAAAAGTCATGATATGTCACATGACGCTGCTATGACAATGTGAGTTTGATACCCTGCCCTAAATTATTTTGCATTTCAAGAAAAAATGAGTTATGGCTCTGATATCGTTGTAACAGGTAGTGTAAGTGGTCCTAATGTGTTGAAGGAGAAGTAAGTAAATTTAACGTACCTTATTTATTTATTTATTTATTTATTACTTAGATTTGTATGCCGCCCCTCTCCGAAGACTCGGGGCGGCTATAAAAATTTAGATGGCTATATTATAGCCATCTAAATTTAGATGGGCTATAAAAATTTAGATGGCTATATTATAATAGCGAGGAATTTTTCCCAGCTTTTTGTTGTCACTTAGTGCTCATTCTGATTTTGACAGCCCACCTCTGGCAACTTAATCACATCCTGGACACAAATTGTTTCAACTCCTACCCTCAAAACATTGCTACAGAGCACTGCATACCAAGACAAGTAGACACAAGAACAGTTTTTTCCTGAACACCATTGCTCTGCTAAACAAATAACTCCCTCAACATTGCCAAACTATTTACAAAGTCTGCACTTCTATTTCTACTAGTTGTTTTCCATCATTCCTATCATCATTTTTCCTCCCAACTAGGACTGTATGACTGTCACATGTTGCTTGTATCCTAAGATTTTTATTAATATTGATTGTTTCTTCATTGCTTATTTGACCCCTATGACAATCCTTAAGTCTTGTACTACATGATTCTTGACAAATGTAAATTTTTCTTTTATGTACACTGAGAGCATAAGCACCAAGACAAATTCCTTGTGTGTCCAATCACACTTAGCCAATAAAGAATTCTATTCTATTCTACTTGAAAGCAAAAGCAAATGTTTTTGCAGTTGTAGTAGTTGTAGATTGAAACCAAAGTTTTTTCTGAAACTGAATGATTATTAGCTATTTAATTTATATTGTAATAACTTTTTTTTTTGGTATACTGACATTATTTTTCCTGGTTAGTCCTTGATGTTTGGCTGAAACAGAAAAATTCTATGCTACAGAGATTCACCAGCTTCAAGTCCCAAATAGTCTTCTCTTAATTTTTTGGAATGTCTCAAAAGTTCTTGTATTACTACCAGAGTTGTATATAATATTGAAGGGATTATGTTGATTTCAAATGAAGTACAAGTACACTGCTTTTTCAAATAGTTTTATTGATTGCAACATGTGATCTGATAAGCTTACAAAGGAATGATTGAATATATCTTAATTGAAATAAAATGGAACCAATTTAAAAATGCATTCATCAACATCAGGCTTCCCCTTAATAGTTTAATATATCTAATTCTATAAAGTCATCTATCTTCCTGTTACATGAATGCAATCAACATCCCTTTGTTCAAAAAGAGAATAACCAGCCTGTGGGGCGCTTGTATTTGGCTTGAGGAGGTGCCCTCGAAACAGTGAAGGACTGTCTGCCAGTGAAAATTGAGCACAGGATGCCCCATTTTCACTGGCAAAGGCTGCAGGTGACCATCGCAACCAGCAGTGGATTGCTCCTGGTTCAGCCTGGTTTTGCAGACTGGTAGTGATGGTGGCAGGAAGCTCTACCCATCCACCCAGGAGACATCTACACTTGCCCAGAAACGTCTGCGCATGCACAAAAACACTGCACATAAGCACACACATGAACCAGTAACAATGGGGTTTAGAACCCAATACTGGTCACAAGTGAAACGGAGCTTGGGAGTCTGCTTTTGCAGAGCACTTGAGTCACCACAGGCACTCCCCAACACAAGTGATATCGAGCTGGCCACACCTATCCCAGTCCCCCAAGGTCAAACACAATCCTCAATGAAATTGGGTTTGTCAGCCCTGCTCTATGTATATTTGCATAGCCTCGACATATCATGTAGACATGCGTCCAGCCTGGAGATCCTGGTAATCTGTTTTCACATGTGAAAGAGAGTTGAAACTAGAAAAAAAATATCTATTTTTTCTTATAGCCAAGAATAAATAAAATGGTAAAACCATTATAACAATATTTCACCCACCAAACAATTTTACATATGCATTATCTCTACTATAACAGATATTGGTTCCAAAGACCCTTAATTTTTTGTCAAATTTAAAGCAACAACAATGTTTTGGGCCATTTTGTGATGTTCAGAATCACCAGTGGGGAGATTTTCACACTCTTTATTGTTCCTGAATGTCAAATTGAATTTGTTAAAAACCAGATTACAGTGAACTGTTTAGTTTTGTTTATTAAGATCAATGCATTCTACAGAATGCCTCATAATTGTACATTTGCTTTTTATAAAGACATAATTACTCAATGCATAAATTACCACAAAGTTAAATATATCCCACAAGGCTTTTTTTTTTAGCAAATGCAGCAGATTCACTGTATCTGGGATTCTGTCTTGAAACGTTCCACACATGTTCCCTAAATCAGTACACTTGGATTATGGTTCATGGTTTTTCTTTATTTGCATTTTAAACAAAACTATGTGAATGGTCTAGGCAAAGCTTCATCCTTTAATTTCTGGTACTTTCAGTAAAAGAACCGAGCTTGTGTTTTCAGCACTTCAGTTTAGCAGAAAGGAAGCCACATAATTTCAACTGGATAATGTCCAGTTTAGCTTATAAATATACCTTTTCAGTTGTACAGTTATTTTATGTTTATATCTTTATTGAAAATATTTTTCTGCTGTATTTTGAGGAAACGGTTTCTGAAGACAGCTTGAAAGCTTTTTATTCAAATAATAAAGTTAAAATTCAGCAATATAAAATATTTATGGAAGCTATAAAATTAAAAAAACATATCTTAATTCATTAAAAAATAGCCATTTGTTTTTTTAAAAAATAAGCTAGAACATTCAAAAGTCCATACTTCCTCCTTTAAAAAGCAATAACAGAATTTCATAAGATTTTAAGATTTTAAAGCCAGCAATCCTTTAAAAAACTCTAATCGCAGGATAGTTTAGATATTCTAGACAAAGAATATCATGAAAATATGCAAACAAAATGTTAACTAATGTTATAAGAGAATTTATGTTCTAATTTTGGGGTGGTAGATCTTGAAACCATTTAGATATATTTTGTAAAACACGTACAGTATAAGCTTATAATATCTACTTCGCTTTTGAGCAGGACAGTGAGATACATACATGAGGATGCCAACTGCTGCAGAAAATCTGTTATCACAGCAGTCCATGAATACTTTATTCATCTGTCTGTCACAGGTGAATATGCTGCTTCATACATGGAAAACTACTTTGTCTAATCCAAGATTACTCTTTTTGGTGGTCTCTTTCTTGTGTTTAATGCCTGCAGAGCCCATGACAACACAGACATTTATCTCCAACAAATATTTATATATATATATTCTAGGCTGGCATGCTTTGATCTAGATAAATGTTCATGAACATGAGAACAATATCTCTTTCAAAGAATTGTCTATGTTCATATCAATCTAAAAAAAGGACAAAGGTGTTTGAATTGCATTAAAGACTTGGCTTCTGTAGAGAAGGGGTGTCAAACTCAGATTGTCAAATTGTCTTCAAGTGGCTTTTCACAACTTTTCCCCCCTTTGCTAAACCAGGGTGGGCATGGCCAGCATGGGACGCATCCAGTTTGTAGACTATGCTGTAGAGGGATAAAGAATGGCCTCAATAGACAGGAGGAAGAGGCATTACCAAGGCAGGTGCTGCTTAGGTCCATTCCAGAAATTAATTTGAGAAAACATCTTAGGCCACTCACTAGTTCATATAAAGATAAGTTCAAGAGGAAGGAAGCACATTAATGCTTGTGAGATTCTGTTACTTTAACTGTTCCAGTGGAAGTAATTTTAGACATATATGGCATTGGTTACTTAGTTTGGTAAGTAACCTTATAGGAATAACAGCTGTTTTAATTATTCATTTTTCAAACTCAAATAGAATAGCAGCCACTTAAATAAGTTGACTCATTTTTCAAACTCAAGTTTGAAGTTTGAAAAAAAGCATGGTAGTTTTAAAAAGTTGCTGGGCTCCAGCTCTTTCCATATCATCCACTTCCCAGATGTATAGAGAGTGGTCTGAATGTTTACTATGCACATTGAAAATGTACATGTTATATCGTGTTAGTAATCAAACATAACAGTAATTCATATTATTGTGCAACTAAATTCCATTTAATTCAGTGGAACCAGTCTGCAAGTAAGTGTGCTTAGGTTTGAAGTTTTAGTAGGACTTCTGTGCTTTCCATTAGCCACTTTGCTTTGAAATGATGGATATATTTTAAGCTTGTTTCTGCTTGAAACTGTGATGGCAAACATTTCTCCAACTTGTTTAATAAGTTACATAACATTATTACGCATTTGGGTATTTATTATAATAATATTAATCACTCTAATTATTTTCATGATTGCTCAGCTATTAAATAAATCGCAGGAGTCTTTGAAACTTGAACAAAACCCAGCAAGTGATACCAACTACCTCTTGTCCTCATTGTATCTTTAGGTACTTCTGGATGTATACATCTGCAAAAATTCAGAAGGGATGTAATTTGTATAAGCTTTAATTAATTATTTTTGAGTGAAAATAGAGTGAAATGCACCATGATTTTCAATTGCTTTCAATTATCATTAAACCTTTTATTTTGAGAACAATTTGCATAATGTTTCATAAACATGTCGACAGATTAACCTTTTTGGTTAATTTATTCATTGGTAGTAAAAATTCAAAGCACCTCTTATGAGAAAATAATGTCTTGCTGTTAAATTACATGGAAACAAAGCAATTGGGACCAGCTTGCCAAAGTTTGTCCCATGTCAAGCACTAAAGTATACAGAGAATAAAACTTCCTCTATTAGTACAGTGTTGACTAAATGGTCTGTTTGTGAACAATTAACAGTATTATAGAAGATTAAAGTAAAGTATTAATTAGAGATGGGTTAAAGCATTATCACTCAAAGTAAATAGTTTCAAAAATGGAGGGATGGGCTTCTAGACAAGGAACAGAGGGAAGAAAGATTTTCTTTGCTTTATGCTTTATATAAATTTATTATGAAGGGAATGTTGCAGCCATTTGGTCACTTTTAAAATCAAGCATCGAGTTGTTCTGCATGACTCTGATCCTGAAATAGAGGACAATGAGCTTGTTAGATCCACAAGGCGAGGGCACAATAACTGAGGTGAGCCATATTGTAACCAGAACAAAGCCTCTATTAAAGCTAACAGAAGGCAACAGCAATCATCACCAGAAACAGCTCAGTAAACAGTCAGCAGCCCCTGTCATATCTGGCAGCTGTTTTATAGCTGTATGTCAGACCCCACAGCTAATAGGGAGCTTCTATATTCCCAGTTTCCAGAGGTTCCCATTCTAGCCAATCAGGGAGGTTACTGAGCAAAGTTGAATGTCCTGATTAGAATTAGCACCCTGCCCCTCCTGGATGGCGCAGACGTAGTTGCCCAATTAGGCTGGGCATCTATGTGTCCTTGTAGAGCAGCAAAGTTCAGGAGCCTATGCTGGAGCTGAAGGAATTAGCTGCCACTCAGCTGGAGACATGGATATAGAGACCCCTGGACTTGAAGGAGGTGACCAATGGGCATCAAAGTCTGATGGGTGTATGTCAGGGGGTGTTTCAACTGGGGCCTTCTCATTGCTGTGTGTGCATCGTCCTCGTAGCAGGTCAATATGATGATGCAAGGTTCTGCCATTGGTCAGTGCAACCTTGTAAGATCAGGGGCCAGTTACATGGATGACTGTCCCTGGCAGTCAATGAGGTTTCTTCCATCCCGTTTTGGGCATAGACTGTGTCACCCTCTTTGAAACCCCAGGGTCTGGTGGAAGAGTCAGAGGGGATATCAGAGAAATAAAGGGGATGCAGGCAGTTCAGATTGATGTGGAGGCAGCATCTCATCAATAGTTTGGCACCCTGTGGTTGGTGGATGGGGTGGAGTGTTATGCCAGGAGGTTCTGCGAAACCCTGTCCTGACAATTGGCCATTTGCAAGTGGCTAAGGGCTTCCTTGATAGAACATACAACACATTCAGCTTGGCTATTGCTGGCGGGGTGTCACAGTGCTACCAGGCCTTGGTGTATGCCATAGGATGCCATGGGATGCCAGGAACAACTGAAACCAGCTGTATGTGAATTGTGTCCTATTGTCTGAGACCAGGACTTTGGACACTCCATGGGTAGCAAATATCTTCAGGAGCATGTGGATGACAGCCTCAGACATGGTGGAGGACATGAGTTCAAGTTCAAGTTCCACCCTGAGTAGGCATCTTCCAATACTGTGGTGGCCAAGGAAAGGCCCAGTGAAATCCAGGTGGATCCTGGATCAGGGTCCCCTGGGGTTTTCCCAAAGCCTGGAGATAGAGACTAGAGTGGCTGGGTATAAGGTTTGCCATGCCTGGCATTGTGCCAGTCTTGATGGCCTGATTCATGCCAGGCCACCAAACATATCTCCTCCCTAGGGCATTCATCCTAACTATGGTCAGGGTGGCAATCATGCAGATGGTGCAGGACAGGCTTGTGAAGCATGGGGGAAACCACTGACCTGCTGCTTCACAGGAGGCAACCCTAATGTACTGACAAATGGACTGCCAAATTTTGTAGAGGAGGAAAACTCTGTATCAACTCTGTCCAGAACCAACCACACTTTGGTGAAAATGGTGCCCCAGCCTAAGCAATAGAGCAGGTGATGGGCAACAGTGACAGGATAGGGATGTGGCTGTTGGATCTTGTTTAAATAACATGTGTAATCAGCACAGAGGTGAATGGAGCAATTGGGCTTGATAGAGATGACTATGGGGGTCTCCTACTTTGCATGATTAATGGGCTCTAGGACGCTTTGATAAATTAATCTATCCAGTTCAGCATCCACCTTTGGATGGAGGGTGAATGGTACATGCCTAGACTTTAGGTGGATGGGGGCCACCTGGGTGTCTAAGTTGAGGGAAATGGGGGTGCCCACATATTTACCTAATCCTCGAAAACATCAGTAAACATGGTAGTCAGGCCACCAAAGTCATCACATGTGGTTGAATGGATACCGGTGATGCCAAGGCTTAAGGAGGTGAGCCAGTCGAGGGCAAGGAGCAAAGAAAGGGACCCTGAAACAGCAATGAGGGGGGAGGCAGCCCGTGAAGGGACCCTTTTCCATCAGGAATTTGCCTTGCCTTAGAATGGGAATATTATTTCCCTGGTATTCTCCAAGTCTTAGAGAGATAAGTAGGTTTGCAAAAGGCGGGGCAATGACTGCTTTAAGGTATCCTAGGAGACTATGCTATTAGAGGAGCCCTGTGTCAACCTCCACATCAATCAGGGGGTTCCCTCAATTTTGACAGGTGGATCTTCTTCTTGCTTCCCCAAGAGGCTAGGCAGATGTCCTCCACAGATGCTTCAAAGTCTCTTATGATAGTAAAGCAGTCATCTTTGGGCTTGAATGGGTGGGTGCTGGGTGCTGGATAGGGCTGAATTGGCAGAGGCTGGCAGGTTGGCACAGCAAACTCTGCCTTGTTTGACACCTCTTTTATAGCCGGCTGTCAGACATGACAGCCAATAGGGAACCTCTAAACTCCCGCTTTCCAGCAGCTCCTGTTCTAGCCGACCAGGGAGGCTGCTGAACAGACTTGAGCGTCCTGAGGGAACATAGTAGAGATGATTATATGTTGTCCTTCTGTTAGCATCAGATGAATAATTGTACAGTATTCTTGACTGTGCCTCTGATCCAGACTGATTTCTTTGAAGTCAAGTATGAGTAAGTCAAAGCGTGCCATTATCACAAAACTCTAAGGCATACATCCAGGACACTACACATTAAAACCCACAAAAATCCATGTTAAATGCAGTAGGGCTAACATATATTATTCACATGAAAATGGATGCACCATTTTGCCTACCATCTCTGTCTTACTGTCCTATTTCCTAAATTACCTGTATCTACTTTGCTAATGTTTATCTTTATACCAATAACAACTATCTGGTGCATGTTTGACAAATAAATAAATATTCAATATATTTTCAATAGGTAGCTGCATCTTAGACACGAGGCCCAAGAATTCTATAGGTAAATATTACATTATCTGGTGAGAATAACAAGCAGTCCATAAGGATATATAAAACATTAAAAATGTTAACCCAAGGTCTTGAATTACATTATTTATTTGTTTCTAAATCACCTAATACCAAAATCATGCATAATGATCTCATCAAACAAATGGCATACAAGACTCATGTGAAAAGGAGAAGGGCTTCAATCATAGTCCTGGCTGCCATTTTGTTACTTTTTACCCTTTGAAACATCCTTGACTAGGAACTTCTTTTTCTTTTTTCTTTTTTTTAGGGGGGCGGGTTGTTAAAATGTAATTGAATCATTTATAAAATATGCACATCAAAACCCTTTTTCAGTATCACAGGTAAAGAGATCAATAACTTTATAGATATTGCTCCAATTATATAGTACATCTAAATGAACAGTTCTCTAAATATTATACAGAATATTACTTAAGAATCATTGTATTGGGGTTCGACACTGTCAGAATAAATAGCAATAAGATTAATAGCAGAAATATCACAAAAATGCTAGTTCCTCCTTGGAATACGATGAATGTTTTTTTAATATGATTATCTTCATAATATAAGATAATTATTTTAATTTAATTAATTATGCCAGCACCAAAGCTGCTGGGCTGTAAGCATTTTTATTATTCCTGATGATTACCACTGGCATTGTAGTAAAATGAAACAGGGAATAATTAACACATTTCCAGTGGAAAGATAACAGTAAGACATCAGAAAAAGAACGTCAGAGAAAATGTAGCCTTGAGTGTTGCCCTAGGCAAGAAAGATTAGAGATAAATGCCTTTGGGTTTTTACAAGGAGAGAGTGAACTCTTATTCTTTGTTCCTAAATCCTACTAGAAAATGATACTAACCATAGTCCTCATTAACAGTTTATGTTACCCTGACATTGTTATCCAAGTTAACCTTTTTGCATTAACTTGAAACTAAATAGTTCCCAACTGAAACACTTGGTCTGCTTTTTGGGGTTTTCTTGCTTCATTGCTCATTTTGGCATTTTGGATTAAAGCTGCTTTTCCGGGCAGCTGGCTTTGCTGGCCAACACAGGGCAGCCGCCGTGACAACAACAACAACAATGGCCCTGTGGCAGCCACTGATGCCGAGAGCCCGCTCTTCAGTGTCAACGCCAGGCTTTGGGTGAGCAGAGCTACGCGCCAACGGCAGGAGCTGTTGGGAAGGCAGACATGGCGCCTCTGCTGGGAAGGGCTGTCAAAGATGCCCTGAAGGGGGACAGGGCGGTCCCCACTGCCTGTGTCAGCAGCAAGGTGGCTGCACCAGCCGGAGTGAGAGAAGGCATCCACTGGTGGGGCCTGGTCCGAGAGGAGCCGCCGCTGTGGCTGCACCAGTGGCAGCTGCTGTGGGGGCAGAGCGAAGGGGAGGGCGTGGAGAAGCAGAGAGTGAGAGAAGTGGAGGTGTTCTCCCCTTGTGCTGCGGGGGGGAGGCGGTGGAAGTCAGGGGTTTGCAAGCAGCCACCTCCCCCACACACACTTAGCCATGGCGCACTTAGCTGTGACTTTCAGTGGAGTTTTTGAATCACCAATTTCCTGAATCTCCTGTTCACACACCGTGGAGGAGGAGGTGGGGAGGAGGTGGGGAGGCAAGAGGCAGGGAGGAAAGCGGGCCTACAATTGGCCCCTTTCTTGCTTGCTTTTAGGGAGTGGAACTGTTGCTGCTCTGCCATACTGCAGCAGCAGTTTCTCTCCCTAAAGGCGGCAAAAAAAGGGGCCATTTGCAGGCCCGCTTTCCTCCCCGCCTCTTGCCTCTCCACCTCCTCCTCGCTCAGCAGCCGACCGTGGTGAGTGGACAGGAGATTCGGGAGATTATTATATCGATTGGTAAAATCTTGTGTGCTGCCGCGGGCCAGTTAAAAGACATCAGCGGGCTGTAATTTGGGGACCGCTGATGTAAGGCAACAGAACAGACGCAATGCCACAACAGCTCAACAGAATGCAACAGAGAGCAGCACAGCTGCTAATTGCAGCCTAGCTCATAATTGCTACCTAGCTTTTAAAGTAATATTACTATTTTCTCCTGCAATGCCGGTTTATCTTCATATATTGAAAACCCAACCAATACAGCACATGGTACTGAAAGCTGGTCTGTGGGGCCATGCCTTCATTACAGCACTTTGCCTTGTCATTTTGCACATGGCTCCTGGTAAGAAGATGCCTGCTCCTGCAGGCCCTGAGCCTGCTGTTTGCCTTAAAAGGTCCATTGTCTCCTCATATAAGGGGAGGCAGGCTGAGGGCATGCATAAGGAGAGCAAGGGGAAGGGCACATGGAGGCAAGAGCCCAGCATCCCTTCCCACTCACTTTATGTGATTCTAGATTATCTTGATGCGATGGAGGCCCACTGGAACTTTGGGTATGCGTGCCCACCCGAGCATGCGACTGCGGAAGCTGCACTATGACCCACAGGAGATGCAGAGGGTCCAAATCCCCAGCCAGGAACTGGTGAACAAGCCACCCAGGAACTGCAACCCGGCATGACCTATCCCCCACAAAGCAGCTCCATGGGTGCTACACGAGCCGTAGGTGAGTATTCCATACCACAGCACAGTAGGCAGCAGACCCGGCTTCTGGGTTCAGCTGTTGACCTCTGGTGGAAGATTCACAAGGGGCAATAGGGCTCCTGGATCATGGTCCTGTGGCTAGTACAGTTTGTACTCAGCTCTTGCCCATGAGTGCCCAGTTGGGGTCACAGGTTGGGGCAGTTACATCTGGCTACCTCTGCCTGTGGGGGGTCACAGGCATCTGCCGCATAGGCAGGTGGCTCCACGGTTACACTGGGTGCAGACCACCCTTTGGCAACCATGCAGGCAGGAGCAATTCCTTGGGGCCTGACCACCCCACCCCCCACTTAGGGTTCCACTTACACCCTTCTACTAAGAAGAGGATCTGGAAGGGGTAGTATTTGTTTTGTTAAGTATGTATTGGTGGTATAGAATAGAATAGAATAGAATAGAATAGAATAGAATTTTATTGGCCAACTGTGATTGGACGGACATGCAAGGAATTTGTCATGGTGCATGGTGTTTTCGGAGAGGGGCGGCATATAAATCCAATAAATCTAATCTAATCTAAATCTAATATGCTCTCAGCGTACATAAAAGAAAAAGATACATTTATCAAGAATCATGTAGTACAACACTTAGCAATTATCATAGGGGTCAAATAAGCAATGAAGAAACAGTCAATATTAATAAAAATCTTATTTATTCATGCTGGATTTATTCATGCTGCTCAATAGGGAGCAGCCTAAAAAGTATAAGGAAGACGAGGGGCACTCTGAGCACCCTAAGAACACTAAAGTGGAGAAGTGTTTGAGTTCTTGGCTTACTTTTCGGTGGTCATGGAGAAGGATGTGGCTAGGGCTCCTGCCATAATTATGTATATGGACACCATTATTCAGGTCCACTACAGATTTGGTGGGATGGCTTAGCTTCATTATGATGGTTGAGAAATCTTTGCCTTGGGACATTAACACCTGCTTAAGGTGAATGGCAGTGAACATACAGATACCGGCCACCTTACACTGCAAAGGAGCGGCATGGCAGTGACACCCTGCCCGGGAGGGGGCAGGGGGTTCGGTCATCCCTGTCATGCCATGAGTTTAGTGCGAAGGGGACTTGCTTCTGGCAATTTTGCCAATACCACCATTGGTGTGGGATATGCGGGGGAGTGCATGCCATGTTGGCATGTTCTAGATCCCAGGGAGCAAAGGCGGAGAGGAACAATCCCAATCCACCCAAGCAGCATCAATCCCCTTCTCAAGGAAAAGGGCCCCAGTCTAACTAGATTGGACAGCCTGGAGGCCTTGTTGCAGGGTTATTACCCATTGGATCATGCAGCTTCGCTTTTACAAGGGTTTAGGGAGGGTTTCCGGATCCCTTATGAGGGACCGCAGAAAGCCTTCTCTTCCCATAACTTAAAATCAATTGTTGGCTTTGAGGCAGTTGTCCACCAGAAAATAGGTAAAGAGGTTCAAGAGGGTAGAGTTTTAGGCCCCTTTTTGTCACCACCCATCAGTACATTCAGGGTGTCCCCCCCTGAGCATGGTCCCCAAGAAGGTGAAGGGTGAATTCTGTCTTATTCACCATTTGTCTTTTCCCATGGGTGAGTCGGTGAACAATGCTATTCCCGAGGTCCTATGCTCAGTCAAATACACGTCTTTTGATGCGGCTGTACATTATTATTATTATTATTATTATTATTATTATTATTATTATTATTATTATTATTATTATTTAGATTTGTATGCCGCCCCTCTCCGTAGACAGATGAGCAAATATGACATTAAATCAGCATTTAGACTTTTACCAATCCACCCTGATGATTTTGACCTTTGGGGGGTTTACTTTGAGAATGGTTTCTATGTTGACAGAACTCTGCCCATGGGTTGCTCAGTGTCATGTGCACATTGGGCAGTGGTAAGATGACTTTGAGGCAGGTGCAGGAGATAGCCGGCCTTTTGAATTTTGCATGTCGGGTGGTGGCCCCTGGCCATGCCTTCTCATGGAGGTTATATTCGGTCATGAAGGGGTTGACCAAACCCCACCACAGGGTACACCTTGGGGTGGGACCCAGGAATCACCTTATGACTTGGCTGATTTAACATGACATGATTTAACGGCATGTCATTTTGGAGACAGGAGCAATTGCTAGAAGTCAAGCTTCAGATAAAGTCAGATGCAGCCAGGGCATCCGGCTTTGGTGTAGTATTGCGTCATTGTTGGTGCCATTGTCCATAGCCACCAGAGTAGATAGCCAGTGACATTAAGACGGATCTCACTTTTCTGGAGTTCTTCCCCTTGGTAGTCACAGTAAAGATGGGGGGGGGGGTTGAATTTGAGAATAGGACAGTCCATTTTTGGTGTGACAGCCTAGCAGTTGTCCACGTGTTCAATACGTTGTCATCCAAGAGTGAACGTGTGATGCGCTTGGTCCGCTACATTGTCATCTGGTGCCTTGTGCTTAATGTTCTATTTTTGGCTCGCCATGTTCCCAGCCTGGAGAATGGCATGGCTGGTGCTCTGTCCAGTGGACAGAGGCTGGCACCAGGGGCACAGGGAACACCGGTGGAGATGCCTCAACGTTTATGGAGCCTTGGCAGACTGAGGAGTCTTGGCGGATTGAGGTAAATAAGGCATTGAGCTTGTCAGTAGTCCCAAGCACTCGGATGGCAGAGAACAGGTAAGGAGTTTGAGGCTTTCAGACATGGGAAGGGCTATGGACAACTCTGGCCCATCCCAGTTGACCATCTTCTTCAGTATTGTGTGGAGTGCCACCACCAGAGGTTGGCTGCTTGGACCATCCATGGTAAGCTCACAGGCCTTGCATTCATCGCAAAGGCAGGAAGTTTCAGTGACACCTCAGGAGACTTTTGGATTAGATGGATGCTGGGGAGCTGGAGTCGTGAAGTTAATAGTGGTGGGGGTGACTTCAGAAGACCTTTATCCCTTCAGCAGATCATTGGTATCAGCGGCCACTGAAGGAATCTCTTTTCCTTGTTATTTGAGGTGGAGCTCTTTCATGTGGCTGCTACAACCTTATTTTTTGGCACTTTTCAGATTAGTGAGGTCCTTGCTGCCTCCTGTTGGGACAGGTCATGTCATGCACTGCAGGCGGGGGATCTGTCTTTCTGAGGCAATGGAGTCACTCTTTTTCTTAAGAGGTCCAAGATGGACCAGTTGGGCAGGGGCGTGTTGGTCAGCCTTTCTCCCGCTTCTGATAAAAGAATCTGCCCAGTGACAGCTTTGACTGCCTTTAGCGCTAGTAGGGGGTTCTGCCGAGGGCTTCCTGTTCTATCACCAGGACAACACACCTTTTACCTAGTACCAATTTTGGGCCATGGCTGGGAGAGCTGGGAAATTGGCGGAGACCCTGGCCACTATGGGACTCATTCATTTAGGATTGGGACTGCCACAGCTGCAGCTGCAGCTGCTTCTGACTTTTCAGATGAGTGGATACAGACTATCGGCCAGTGGAGGTCGAACACTTTCTGGACATACATTCGGTCACCCAAATAGGGTGGCTTTACTACCAACTTGTGACTAACTCAGCCTAGATCGCTGCTTTCAGGAGAAGCCCACGGTACTGCTTTGCGGCCACAAAACTTGATCATTCTCTGGGTTTCATAAGTTTTTTTCAAAATTGCTAACTGACTTCATGGAACATGAAACACTGTCTTTTAAACAATTTCCTCAAATTAACATTTCAAAACTGACTTCTTTGCTTCTGTTTGCTATAGATAAATAAGCATCCACTGTATTTTCAAACTTCCTATTTTTATGATATGATGTTTTCTGAAAAAGACAGGAGTGAAAGCTATTTCTTTTCAATGAATATATGGATCCAGTATAGGAATTTCATACTTCTCAACTGGTTTGGCAAGATTCCTTCAATAAGCAATCCAAGAGCTCTGAAATTTCATATATATTTGTGGAACTGGTGTAATATGCTATACTTCTGATGAGATGTACAGGCCCTGGCTTGGATTTTTTTTTCTCCCCACCTGTTAAATTCATAGGTATTATCATTTCACATGTTACAAATCCTACAGGATATTTATATAGGACCAAATAATTCATTGTTGGCAAATATACTGCAGCCTGCTACTGGATTCTTCTCTTTCCTTCTTTCTAATATGCTTTTCCAGTTACTCATGACAGAGTATCATGTAGTTTATGAATTCAATCTCAGGTCAAAATGGATTGCTTCAAAGAGATTCTGTGGCTCTCTGGGGTGAAGGAATTTTCTATAAAATGACCAAAACCACATTTAGAGTCATCTAAAGCTCTGAAATTTAGAGGTACTTTGAGCTTTAGAGAAACTTATAGCTATTATGTCTCTAAGAAACTGCTTATTGCTTTCATTTTTCTATCTTCAGGGGAAAAATTGAATGTAGAAAGAGAGAGAAAAGATAAATAACTATGACATAGTAAAAATATTTTTGCAAAATGTCTTCAGTTGAAGCATCTAGAGTCTTAGCTTAAACTTGTTCTTTGGTCCTGAACAAAATAGTTTTGTATTAAGGCGTGTTTTTTTAAAAAATAATTTTTATTTTTTTTCACCATTTTACAGATGGTCCTTGACTTATGGCCACAACAGAGCCCCACATTTTTGTTGTTAAGCGAGATATTTGTTAAGTGAGTTTTGCCCAATGTTATGACCTTTCTTGCCACAGTTGCTAAGTGAATCACTGCAGTTGTTAAATTAGTAAAATAGCTATTAAAGTTTGTTGCAGTTTGTTGCAGAAAAAACCATTCCTTAGACCTTTCCCCCCTGATCGATGAATGCTTAGTTTGACTGCTGAATGAATGATATTGATAGTTTTTAATTAGAATTTTAAGATTGTTTTTTAAGGTATAATTGGATTGTTATTATTGTTTCCTGTTTTTTTATGTACATGCTGTGAGCCGCCCTGAGTCCTCGGAGAGGGGCAGCATACAAATCCAATTAAAATCTAAAATCTAAAAAAAAAAAAAAAAATTCCAGAAGCACACACAGATGACTGTTTCAGCTGGATTAACTTCTTTGTACAAAAGAATATAGATGACGTAAATTTTACAATACCAATATAGATTCTTCTTCAAATAGTTACAGGTAGCAGAGTAAAGTTAGTTTCATTTCAGCAGAGTTTAGAGAGGAGAGTGCAGAGTGGACAAGACAGCAGAGTGGGCAGAGCCACACCCACCTTAAGCTTTCCAATTTCAATTCTCTGCACAGACTCAGAAGTGGTTAGCTCCCTTTGACTGACTTAGCTGCTATACCTATTCATTGGCTGACCTAATTACCATTGGCTCTCCTATTCATGAATATCTTAACAGGGGCAAGATTTCTCTTTCCTTTTCTTTGAATGATGACCCAGATAACTTGAACAGTTACATTTCTTTGCAGGAATTTTGTGTTTCTAATTTTAAAGAACTTGATAATTGTAGTTCAGCTAGATCAAAATCTTACCTAAAGCTTAATGTATTTCAGAAGTTGAACCACTGACATTGGAAATAATAACTCCAAGTTCAATATATCCTTCATAATAACTATACATACATATTTATTATTGCTACCGATCCTACATTCAGATTTATAGTCATGAAATATAGACTTACTTTTTAGATTTCATTAGTGTGTGTTGGTGATTTATAGTGAAGTTAAATGGAATGTATTATGCATTATGTTCATTGTGTATTAACAAAAATCAGGAAGTCTACCATAAGCCCAACAAAAAGCTAAATCTAACTCAGATTTTAAAAAAAGGAAAAATAAAGCTGGGGCATACACAGTAAATAAGTAAT
Organism: Erythrolamprus reginae; assembly: GCF_031021105.1. Classification (NCBI taxonomy): domain Eukaryota; kingdom Metazoa; phylum Chordata; class Lepidosauria; order Squamata; family Dipsadidae; genus Erythrolamprus; species Erythrolamprus reginae. The sequence continues at coordinate 61,219,619 of NC_091950.1, forward strand.
TTTTCTCCTTTAACAATATAGTATAATACTTTTTGTATCATTTGATAAGCCTAGAATGATTGAATGCTTTTAAGGCTAAAAAGTAATATCATTAGGACTGCTGTTACTAGCTTTATTTAAGTTCAAACAATTTCCATAATAAAAAGAAAGACACATATTCAACTACACAGAGAGAGAGAGAGAGAGAGAGAGAGAGAGAGAGAGAGAGAGAGAGAGAGAGAGAGATACACACATTCAAAGAATAAATTGTCTTGGTGTCTGAATGAAAAGTGTGGCAGAGTATCTTTATTTCAAAATCTATATTGGCTTTGTGGAAATTGAAAGTGTTCTAAGTTTTCACTGGAGAGGAGAGGAAGCCAGGACTGTTAGCATGCTTGCCAATGATTGAGATGCAATTAGCAAGGTCTTCTCTCTGTCTCCTTTCTCAGAATAAAAGTAAATGGCTGGCAAGGGTTGAGAATAGGCAGGCAATGGCATATGGCATAACATTACAGAAGATACTGCTTAGGTCTTCTTTCATATCTATCTACATGCCAGTTAATTAAAGCAATCACCTTAAGCAGTATATGAAAAGTTACATTATGTAAAATGGCGAATTGTGTCTATGAAATAAAAGTCAAAATTATTTGTGAGGAAGGTTAGACCCTCCTTTTTCTGGACTGCAAGTCTAATATACTATTGTGAATAATTTTCCATTCATTTTAATGTACACAATTTAATTTTAGAAGAAATGCTTTTGCATAGAGAAGGGGGGAAAACATATTTACCTCTTTTGGCATCAGAAAAACACTCTTCAGTATCACAATAAAAGTGGGCTTTCTTTTTTCTTTTTTGGCAGATCCATGGGTGGAATAGAAGTGGGAATACTACCTTTATTTTACTTATGGTATTCAGTAGAAACAAGGTTTGCAGGAAGGCTATAGTTATTTTCCTATTATGCAGATATTTTCAGAACACATTTACTGAATGTAGCTAAGGAGACTCCAGGATATGGCTAAATTTTAATGGACTCTATTTAGTCTTCTGGAAATCTTAATTAGTGAATATAGAGTGCTTATTTTTCACTGTAATGAGCTCTAAGAATTGTGGGAATGAAAGCATGAACAAATTGCTTAACCAATTCATCAACAAATCAGTCTGAAGAATGGGACATTTAGTCTTTCTGGCTAAGACATTAAATTCTACTTTTAAAGAGATTCCATCTCCTTTTTCTTAGAAAACAAAACATTATTTAATTAGTACACTAAATATGCTACGATGTTGAAATAATAGTTCAAACAATAAAACACAAGAAGTGTTTGATCCCTAATGCTGTTATGTAATTTTAGCAAAATTGCTGAATTGAATGGTGGATTCTAAGATCCTGGATTCTGTTTGCCTGTTAACACTTAGTCAGATTCAGGATGATGATGATTTACCATCAGGCTGGTAGAGACTGTGGTCTGCAACCTTAAACACTCAAAGAGTCATTTGGACCCATTTCCCACGGAAACAAAAACCCACTGTGAGCCACAAAACCTGAGTGGGCGTGGCCAACTCAATGTCACTCACTCCCACCCAGTCACATGACCTCCTAGCCATGCCTACCCAGTCACAAAACCATTTTCTATATGTCTCTCTTTACCCCTGTCCCCCCTTTCTGTATCTCTCTCTGTATCTCCTCTCTCTCTCCTCTTTCTGTATCTGTCTCTCTGTGTTTATCTCTCTTCCCTCTCTCTCTCTGTATCTCTCCCTCTCCTTCTCTCTCCCCCTCTTCCTTCTTTTCCTTCTCACCCCCTCTCTTTCTGTATCTCTCTGCATCTCTCTCTCTCTGTGAGTGCACACGAGTCTCTCTCTGTAACTCTCCGTGTATCTTTCTCTCTCCCCCTCTCCTTATCTTCCACTCTCTCTCCCCCTTCTCCCTCTCTCTTTATCTGTCTGACTGCCTATCTGCCTGTCTGCCTGTCTTTCTCTCTCTCTCTCTCTCTCTTTCTCAAAAAGCTGTGGCTGGGCCAAGCCAGCAAGCTCTTCTTGGGGTCTTCACTACTCCTTTTATTTCTTCTTTTTGGAAATCTGGGCTGGTTGAGGAATGATCGCCAGCCAAGGTAGAGGCTTCCCTTCAGGTGACCCTTCTTTTCCTACTCCCTTCTCCCGCTCTCGTGACTCCCTGGGTGGCTGTGGCAGGACTAGGAGGGTGTGCACACATGGGTAGAGCTTTCTCAAGCAAGCACCAAAGCAAAGGCACATGTGGAGAGAGCAGGTGGTCACTTAAGGAGGATCTTAACCAGTGATGAGCTCCTACGGGAACAGTCAGGAACATAATTCCTGTAGCAAAATTTGGAGCTCCACCCCAAAGCACCCAATTTGCACTGAAAGATGTTGAAACAAAATGCATAAGTCACGCCCACAGTGTGGTAGTAAAAATTTTGGTAGCCCATTACTGGTCTTAACAGAAAGCAACAGGATGTGATTTCTCTCCTGCACTAAGGCTCCAGCCATTACCTTGCTATGTCATGCCCCCCCCCCAGCAATTCTTCAGCTGAACACAGAGGGCATGAGCTCCAGCCATAAGCAGCAGGAAGCAAAGGCTGCCTTATGCACACATGTGGTGAGAAGTCAGGAACAGGACTGCTTTGCTCCTGCACTAACGCTCTCCATAGTGCACTACGGTGATCTCCCCTCCCCCTCCTTCTTCTTTCTTGAACCCCTGGCTGGCTATGGGTGCACTGGGAGGGAGCAACAAGAAGGTGCACATGCATAGGGAGACACTTCTTAAGTGAGTGGCAGCCTGCACACATGTGTCTTTCCTGCACTTTGGCACTTGTTTGAGGAGGGTCTCTCCATGTGTGTGCACCCTCCTGGCCCCACCACAGCCGGCCAAGGGGTTGTGAGAGGAGGAGGAGGGTCAACCAAAGGGAAGCCTCAGCTATGGCTGGCACTCATTCCTCAGCCAGTCCAGATTTCCAAAAAGAAGATATAAAAGGTGTAGTGAAGAGTCCCAATGAGAGCTTGCTGGCTTGGCACATCTGTGGCTTTCTGAGAGAGGGAGAGAAGAGACACAGAGACAGAAAGAGAGCACAAAAGAGATACAGGCAGAGAATGAGACAGAGAGCAACACAGAGATTGGTTGACGGGCAAGCATCTTTGGCAAGGTCTTTCTCTGAGCCTGGGGTAGGCATGCGAGGTTCAGCAGGGCCAGGTCCATTTTCCCAGTGCCTTGAACCTCTTAAAGCCATGGCTGGGCACTGCTAGTCCATCCCTCTTTCTGATGTTCCATCCTCCCAGATCCAATTCCTACCCCACCAGCCCTCCTGTTAGTGAGGCTGGTGTTGGTCATGGCTAGGCCAGGCAAATGTCTCAGGGTGAAGTTGTGCATCTCCCCAAGTGACTGAGGAATGCTCAGCATATAAGGACTAGAAGAAGCTCCAGAAGAGTGAGGCACCAGAGAATCCACCCCGACCATTTCTCCATTACCCTGCTGTTGCTCTTACCTTCTCAGGCCAGACAAGGGAGGGGAGGGAGAGAGGAGGGGCCAGCCAGTGGTGGATCAGGGAGCTATAGCAGAGGGCCCAAAGAGCTGTATGTGGTTTTGGAGCCGCGGGTTTCCAAAACCTGGTATACACTCTTAACAACTTATTTATTTATTTATTTATTTATTTATTTATTTATTTATTTATTTATTTATTTATTTATTTATTTATTTATTATTTAGATTTGTATGCCGCCCCTCTCCAAGGACTCGGGGCGGCTCACAGCAGAGAAAAACAAATCATAAATAATCTGAATACATTTAAAACATTTAAGATTTAAAAATAAAACCCCGTATAGTACATACACACTCACAAGCATACCATACACAATTTAAACATGCCCAGGGGGAGATGTCTTAGTTCCCCCATGCCTGATGGCAACTTCATAGATGTTCTCCAGAATGATCTGTCTTCAGCCTTTTTCTACAAATTTTCTAAATGAATATGTGAGTGCCTCCACTTTGCTGGTCTTAGGAGGAATAAAATCAAGAAAATAAGACCAAGATTTTTAAAGAACAAGATTTGTTCCACTCACCATTAACTTGTGGTTCTAAAGACCACAAACCATTCTTTTTTAATAGAATGTTGTGTGATTTTTTTTTGGGGGGGGGGGGATCACACAGGAAAAGTAATTGAAGCACTGAAGCTTTAGATTAATTCCTGTACATTTTAATTACCCATGTCTTGGCTCCTGAAATTTTAAGAGATATTTTACACATATTTTCATAGTTCAGTAGTGACGAGTTCTACAAAACATTTAAAAAATGCTATTCCCAGGAAGAAGAGTTTACAGAAAAAGCAAGTGTGCATTGTGACTAGAATAAACTTGAAATAGCAATGTGCAAATCTCCACTTGACCATAAAGCTCATTTAGTGATTTAGGGCAACTTATTCTCTCTTTGGCCAGCTCCCTTACAAATTGATGCTCTGACCTCATAAAGTAAGTGGTAACACCATGCTTGCCACCTACAATGCAGTAACTACATGGGAAAAGCAATAACATCTTATAATAAAAGTGTAAACATAATAAATAATTATTGCATTTAACCTACCTTTCTTCAAAATTGAACTGTCTATAATCAAAATTTAGTCCAAAGTGACATAAAAGCAGCTTAAACATAAGGTTATACACTTTTTTTTACTTACCTAGCACTCAAATAACCACTGAAATTTTATCTTCCTATAATTAAATTTCATCTACTTTGTTTATAAAGCAATCAGTGTATTGTTAATAAGAATATCTCTCTCTCTCTCTCAAATAATGAGTTGAATGTCCTAATTATAAGTTTGTACATTATTTTAATAAACTGTGGTGAAGGAATGATGATGATTTCTAGGACTTTATTGGCATCTAAAATGCAAATTGACATTAAGCTTTAAACCATAGACATAGAGACATAGAAACATAGAAGTCTGACGGCAGAAAAAGACCTCCTGGTCCATCTAGTCTGCTCTTATACTATTTTCTGTATTTTATCTTAGGATGGATATGTGTTTATCCCAGGCATGTTTAAATTCAGTTACTGTGGATTTATCTACCATGTCTGCTGGAAATTTGTTCCAAGGATCTACTACTCTTTCAGTAAAATAATATTTTCTCATGTTGCTTTTGATCTTTCCCCCAACTAACTTCAGATTGTGTCCCCTTGTTCTTGTGTTCACTTTCCTATTAAAAACACTTCCCTCCTGGACCTTATTTAACCCTTTGACATATTTAAATGTTTCGATCATGTCCCCCCTTTTCCTTCTGTCCTCCAGACTATACAGATTGAGTTCATTAAGTCTTTCCTGATACGTTTTATGCTTAAGACCTTCCACCATTCTTGTAGCCCGTCTTTGGACCCGTTCAATTTTGTCAATATCTTTTTGTAGGTGAGGTCTCCAGAACTGAACACCAGCATTCTATATAGCGGGATCATAATCTCCCTCTTCCTGCTTGTTATACCTCTAGCTATGCAGCCAAGCATCCTACTTGCTTTCCCTACCGCCTGACTGCACTGTTCACCCATTTTGAGACTGTCAGAAATCACTACCCCTAAATCCTTTTCTTCTGAAGTATTTGCTAACACAGAACTGCCAATACAATACTCAGATTGAGGATTCCTTTTCCCCAAGTGCATTATTTTACATTTGGAAACATTAAACTGCAGTTTCCATTGCTTTGACCATTTATCTAGTAAAGCTAAATCATTTACCATATTACAGACGCCTCCAGGAATATCAACCCTATTGCACACTTTAGAGTCATCGGCAAATAGGCAAACCTTCCCTACCAAACCTTCCCCTATGTCACTCACAAACATATTAAAAAGAATAGGACCCAGAACAGACCCTTGTGGCACACCGCTTGTAACCTGGCTCTGCTCATAATACTCGCCATTAACAATAACTCTCTGATGTCTACGCTTCAGCCAGCTGCAAATCCATTGAACTATCCAGGGATTAAGTCCTATCTTCACTAATTTATCTATCAGCTCTTTATGTGGAACCGTATCAAAGGCTTTGCTGAAGTCCAGGTAGGCAATATCCACGGCACCACCTTCATCCAACACCTTTGTGACATAGTCAAAGAAATCAATGAGATTAGTCTGACATGATTTGCCTTCAGTAAAGCCATGCTGCTTTGGGTCCAATAAGTTATTGTTTTTTAGGTGCTGATTTATCCTCTTTTTGAGTAGAGTCTCCATCATTTTAACTACCACTGATGTCAAGCTAACTGGCCTGTAGTTACCAGCTTCTTCTCTACTACCCTTCTTGTGGATAGGCACAACACTGGCCATTCTCCAATCCTCAGGAACTTCTCCTGTTAACAAGGATTGGTTAAACAAATCAGTCAGGGGGGTAGCAATGACAGATCTGAGTTCTTTAAGAACTCTGGGGTGGATGCCATCTGGACCCATTGCCTTATTTATCTTTAATCGTTCAAGTTCTTCTAAGACATCGGCTTCTAAGATCACTGGAGCTGAATCCGTACAGCTGGAAGCAATGCTATATCCCTCTATAGTATTATTTTGTAAGGTGTCTTTTGAGAAAACTGAACAGAAGTAGCTATTGAAATGGTCAGCGATCTCCTTATTCCCATTAATGCATGTATTATTCCCGGTACTAAGCTTCGTGATGCCGCAGTTTTTCTTCTTCTTATCACTAATATATCTGAAGAAGGTTTTATCCCCCTTCTTTACAGATTTGGCAATTTCTTCTTCTTTTGAGGCTTTAGCAGCATATATTATCTGTTTCGCCTCCTTCTGTCTCATTTTATACACCTCCCTATCAGCTATACTTCCAGACTCCTTATACCTCCTATAGGCAGCCTTTTTTTCATTGACTATAGCCCTTACATCATTGCTAAACCATAGCGGTTTCTTCTTCTTTTTACCTTTAGTTATTTGTCTTACATACAGTCCAGTGGCTTTTAAGATGGCCTTTTTTAATACAGTCCACTGGGTGCTCGCTCCTGCCATTTTATCCCTCCCCTTTAATTCATTATCTAAATATTCCCCCATTGCATTAAAATTTGTTTTTCTGAAATCCAATACTTTGGTTGCATTATAGGATAGACATTTGATGCTTGTCAAATTGGGTAAATTTGGGGCATGGTCTTGTCATGGTCATGCCAAGACTGAGACTTAAAGGACATTGCATTGCAATACAATTAAAAGGAAGGTTACCAGGCATTAATCTTTTTTCCCACTATCTCTTTAAATACAGTAGGCAGATTTTCATCTTAAACATTACCCAAAATAAATATTATTTCAACACAATTTTATTTTTAAAATAGAAACTCTGATGATTGTATATCTTGCATTCCAGCTAAGCCCTTTCTCCTTACTTTTATCACTGCTAATGTCTGGGTAACATCTCCAGGAGAAGGTTGAATGAACAACAGATGTAGCACCACTAAAGAAAGTCCAATCAGTAGACGGATATTGAGTGTCACCCAAGTAACGCCTAATGGTTGGCAGCAGGTCCAAGTATGCTGAATGCTGACACCTGCAGATAATAGAGAGATATGAGGCAACCATTATTTTTTCCATTTTGATGGATTTTAAAGAATTCACATGTGCTTAACAAGTAGATAATTATTTTCAAATAATTTACTGGCATGGTCTTTATTAATACTGTATTTAGACTGCCAAGCTCAAGGCCTGGGGCCCATATCTGGTCTACGGGGTGATTAATTGGGTTTACCTGAAAATAGCAAGGGACTTGCCAACAATGCCTCTGCCAATGAAAACAAAGCTCAGGATGGAAGTCCCCTTGAGCTCCATTTTTGCTGGCAGAGGGTTGCAGGAGTTTGAGTTTGACACCCTTGATCTAACTGAACAAAACTTAAAATTCTAAAAGATATTATTAATAGTCCTTCTTAAAGAGATCTTTCCCCTAACTTTGAACCTTGGCACTTCTCTGTGAAATGTATCTGATCGCTTTGTTGCAGAGGAGCCTCAGCTGTGGCCCTCAAAGCCCTGGATATGGCCCAAAGCGCTCTTCTTAAATTATCTTTTCTAACTGGGCAGAAAAAAAATTAAATACATGGGGTCTAATCATATTGGTAGCATCAGGAAGGGATATCCCTGGTGGCCTTGTCTGAGTTCAGAAGCTAGGTAGGATAAGGTCCTTCATACTGGAAGAAGGAAATGGATAACCACTTCTGTACCACTTCTTTATGCATGGGCATAAACAAAAACCTGCCTGGTTTTAAGATTAAATCAAAGAAGACTTGACTTTGCTTAATCATATTGGCTAGTTAATTAATACAATGTAAACAAATTTAGAGATTTTTCCACCTTCAAGCATTACTGTCTATTAAATAAGATTAGATAGAGTGGTATGTTCCAAATTCCTTGGATGAAACAATGTCATCTACTGGGAGCTAAGAAGCATGCATTTTGTGGTGCAGAACCTGCCCTTTGGACTAGTACCCCACAAGGAGATCCATATGGCTCCTAGGAACTGTTTTGTCAAGCCTTGCATAAGATGGCTGTTGAGTTTCTGTAGGTTGTTTTTGTTATTGTTATGTATATCTTCTTTTGGGTGTACATGATTTGTTTTTATGATAATCCAAATATCAGTTTTTATCATTTCCTGCATGTGCTGTCCAGAGTATTTGAAAGCTGAACAGTCACTAAATGATATAATGCTACGTACATAGATTATTTGCCATCAGATTGTTTTTGATTTGTTGTGACAACAGACAGATATTTTTCCCATGAAAATCTTTTCCTAACCTATAATGGAATCCATATATCTTACTATCATATTCTCTTTCCTACATATACATGAGGGTTATTTGGAAAGTAAGGTTGCAAGGCACGTAGCTCTCATAGGGAATGTTCATGACGGAAGTTGGTATTAATATTGTGTAGTGGAAATCCAGCAGAAGAGAACAAGCAGGGCCAGGGGTCAGTAGATTATTGACTGATGTTATGGTAAAAATTAGAGATGAGCATCCTCATTCCATTTCCCTCCAAGTGCGAAGTACATACTACCTGAATGCTAAGGGCATGAACGCTGCTGCAATGGGTGCCCAAGATGCTTACTGAAGATGGACAGAGTCAGTGCTGCCTGAGAATTTATTGACCATTTCGAGATTGAAGGCGAGGCTTTTCTCAACTGCATAGTGACAGGAGATGACATTTGCCTTATCGCCATACTCCAGAAAACAATCAATGCAGTGGCACCATACCCATTCTCCTTCAGTTCAAAATATTCAAAACTCAGCAATTGGCGAGAAAAATCTTGGACACCCATCGCACACAAATCTTGGGCACCCATCGCGGCAGCGTTCATACCCTTAGGATTCAGGTAATGTATTACAGCATGCACTTTGCACTTGGAGGGAAATGGAATGAGGACACTTATCTCTAACCTTCACCACAATGCCAGTTGATAATCTACTGACCACTGGCACTGCTCATTCTCTGCCACTGACTTCCTGCTACACGATAGTAATATCAACTTCCCCTGTGAACATTCCCCGTAAGAGCTATATGCCTTGTAATCTTACTTTACAGATAATCCTCGTACTACATACATACATGCAAACACAGACAAAAATGGCAAATATAGACTTCAACTCAAGAAAAGCCATGAATAGCTTGAAGTTTGCAACGAGAAAATAATAATTCTAATACCCGGATATAATTTAATGTTTTAAAATATACTGTCTGGAAACTCTAATAGCTTTATCTTTTTTATATGTTTGGGGAGTTTTCCACCAGTAAATAACTGAATTAAATTAATATGGCAGTAGAATATATATTTCATGAGATTTTTCTCCATTCTCTGTCAGCATAACAAAATAAACAGACTTTCAAAACATTAATTTTAGAAATGGCTTCAGAAACCAAAATTAAGCTTGTACAAAACAAAACAAAATAAAATTTATCATAGGATGTATCTTGTCATGACCATGTGATTCTTGTTACATAGTTCGCTTTCTATTTCAGCGTGTGGTTTCAAAAATAGGACACAATTTCCACTTTTCATGCAGCTTCCTTGTATATGAACATTCCTGATATTTTTTGAAGTTATACTAGAATTCTTTATTGGCCAAGTGTGATTGAACACACAAGGAATTTATCTCCAGTGCATAAGCTCTCAGTGTACATACGCAACAAGTGTAAATCATGAACATCATCATAAAATATATCATAAATCATACGACACAACACTCAGTGATACTCATAGGATACTAAATAAGCAATCAACATAAATCATACTCGGATACTAAATAAAACAATTAATATAAATCGTAATATATGAGCAACAAAGTTATAGTCATAGAAAATAAAGAAATATGTAGTAGGAAAAATGAAAAGGATAAAAGTACCTGCCAAGAATGTCTTATGTGTGTCTATAAATACCGCACTTTCACAATTAGGTCTTATTTGGATCTAGTATTAAAATCAGCACATATTGTAGATTTCTCAGTTTAATGTTTTTCACGCCACACAATCTCTACTGGCTGGTTCACCTAGTGAGTTTATGTGATACAGTCCTACCGTTTTTGTAATTAGAATTATGGACAGGTTTTCCATATCTTACTTTCTCTGAGAAGCTTAAATCAATATTTATGTTGAGATTGGTTCCCCTTGCACTTCATTTGTCAAGGCCCAGCACTTTTTGGCTTTGCAGATTTAACCAGCAGTATCTCAGGGAAAAAGATTTTTAGCCCTCTAAGGGAGAGAAGTCATTAGTTGTACTTTGCTCTACTTGCATCTGTCAGAAAATAAGCCCAAACTAATGATGTGATTTATGTAGTCAGTTCCAACAGTCTTTCCTTGCTTTTGACTAATTCATTTTTTCTCAGTCCCTTCCAGCACTGCATGAGCAACCACAATCCTATGATGGACCAGTATAAAAAAAGGTATTTGCTTACATTATAGATTTTGTTTGCATTGAATATTAGTTGGGCTGGTCATAGTGAAGCTTATTTAAGGTCAGTTCTAGGAACATCTCACTGCATTAGTGCCCACTTTCATTTTCCTGCCAGCATTGCAGTACAAATAAAGTCAGGGGCATTTTTCCACTTCAAGTAGTAACCAAGCTTTTCCAAATTCCCACAAAGTTCCTTAGATTGGAACAAGTTCTAGAGGTACTTACAGAACTCTTTTCTCTCACAAAAAAAATTAGAGCCCATTTCTCAAAATGCTGTTGTTTCCACCCTGCATGTTTCAGACAGATATTCCAGCTAAACAGAAGGAAATTAATTTATAATTTCTCAAGTTTAATCTACAATTTAGCCTCATAGTTCCCGATCATATTCATGGGTTTGACACTATGACCTGGTCCTTTTTCCTAGATTACGTACCTTCTCGATGCTTGGTCCTTGCTCTTAGTATCTATACACTGGAACTGTTTTACAAGAGAAGCTAGATATACTGCATTGAGTGTGACATCTGCACCTCTATAACTGTGTGGTTTGATTCTGCAACCCCAAACGACTGACACAGACTTCAGAGGATAATCAGAACTGCAGAAAAAACAATTGTTGCCAACCTGCCTTCCATTGAGGAACTGTATACTGCACAAGTCAAAAAGAGGGCTGTGAAAATATTTACTGAGCACTGCATACCAAGACAAGTTGCTTGTATCCTTAAAGCCTTTTATTCGGTTAGGATCAAATTCCAGGGGAAATTGGTTTTATTGATATTTCTGAGCTAGTCATTGGCTGCTTGGACCAAACTTCTTGACTTTTTTCTCTTTCTCTTACTTCTCTATTATCTCCTTGGAGGAAATTTCATGGTGAAGATGAATGGTAATCCAACGAATACCTACAATTGTATATGCCATGTTCTGTGGACTTTCTGATTTTGCTTTATGCATTTGCTTTAATACTATTTAAGGCAGATATTATTTAACAAGGTACTTTTTTTTTTTTTTTTTACAAAACTGGCATAACCAAGTGAAGTACTAGCCTCCTGTAATATTTGCATTTCTAAGAATGCCTTTAGGATGCATGAGAGGACCCAAAAATGTTAACTGAAAATAAAAATGGGAGAAAAATGCAACTCCTGTGAAGCATTGCTCAGCTGCAGAGGAAAAAAATGATAATGACAGGCACAGTCCAACTTGGGAACTTAGGAAAGAAAGACCCTCGATTCCATTGGTGAAATGAACGGTTCAGTTTTAATAAGTTCAAGCAGTTACAGCACAAGCAAAGGTGGATCTTAATATTCGTGTACAAATCTGCATTTTTCCCATTCTCCTCCTCCTCATGACCATGACTATCCAATAGTATTTCTTTTAGAAGTTTTGGGGATGGCTTTGAGATTTGGCACCTATTTGGTGGAGTTTCATGGCTCTGTCTTTGATTGGCTGAATCATTCCAGATTGATACCTCTGGTTCCTGTCACCCTGCCCTTCTCTCACTTCCTCCCCTGTCCACTTCCTGCTTCCCCATCCTCCTTTCTCCCCTGCATTTTATGGCAGAATGCCAGTGAAGTGAGGTATTCTGAAAATGGCAGACCTGTCTGATAAATTTAAAGCAGGGAGGGTTCATCAGTCAAGGAGACTAGAGAAAATATATTCTTGGCTCTAGACCCACATTCCCATAGCCATCCACATTGGACAGCCGATTGCTTTATTTCTGCCTCAACACCAGAATGACATGAATCACAATTCTTCATTACTATTTAAGGCCTTAGTCCATATGGGTGAACAATTTACACAAGTAAAAAATCTGGCCTTGTCATGCCTCTCGATCCTTGCTTTCCCTGCCTCTTGCTTTATGATAAATGAGCAAATATCACTGCCATTGCCTCTCAGCCACTTTTGACATTTCAGTGGGAGAGTGCTTTGACAGCTTGTCATCTCTTCATCATTGTAAGCCTGAGGTTTATTAAAAGTGAAAAACAGGCAATCAGTGGAATTGGGCCAGGAAATGGTTTGAGTGCCATTTTTGGCACTCTGGTATTGGTCAGCCAGGTAGCTATGATATGAGTCACTGACAAGTTCACTTTAAAGCAATTTGCATCAAAAGACAAAAATGGGCAGCATGTAAATGTTCAAAGACCCATTTAACCATTATCTGTTAACTGGGGTGAAATTCAATTTCCCCCCCTACTGATTCTGTGGATGTGGGTTGGTGGCCATGGCAGGGAAAGGATAGTGCAAAATTCCCATTCTCACCCGACGCTAGAGCCAGCCAGAGGTAGCATTTGCCGATTTTCTGAACTACTCAAAATTTCCATTACCAGTTCTCCAGAACCTGCTGAATTTCATCCCTGGCTGTTATTGTCTGAACCCCACTACAAATACAAAGAAATAGAAAACAAAGGTAATTCAAAAAGTAAGTTTAAATGAAGAAGACTTATCCACTGACAGATTGTGTGCTTTGCATTAAGAAAAGTTTCACATTTTGTTGCTGGGTTGTTTATATAGAGTTGATTAAGTTCCCTGTCTGAACCCATGGAGAGCAGCTGCCAGTCACCATATAGACAATGCTATGTTATCTGATATAATGATCTGATTTAGAGCAAGCTAACCAGATATAATTCTAACAGGAATCCTAGCTGATTCTCTGCTAGCTATGATAACGAAGCCTTCATTCATGACCATTGTCTCTAGTTTTTTGGTTCTTTAATGTTCTCACATCACATCCACGAGTTTATCAAAGAACAGGAAAAGCTGGCTATTCAAAAACCATTGTGGTTCATCACAGAGTCAGCCAGAAGTTGAGACCGGATCTGGTATTTTTATCTTCTATGTTTCCCAGTGATCTGGGATAGGCAGGTGATGATATTAGAGATACTGTCCCAGGAAAAAGCTGTTCTGAATAAAGCTGCAACTGATAATGGCAATTATCAATGGCAATGGTGTCAAAATGGCACTCCAGTTATTTTGGGACTGCACATAAGGTGCCTGTTACTATAGATACTACCTTTGTTTTCTTTTGCCAGTATTATTTAAAAAATAAAATCTTTCCCTGTCATATGAGAGAGATGTTGGGAATAATGCGTTGGGAATTTTTGTAGAGCCACAGATCCCCAACTCCTGCCTTATTCCATTGCCCATGATTCTCTTTATTAGACCATTTCAAATAATGACACCCTGAAAAGAATGCTAGAGAGGCCAGAATGTTATCAGGCTTCAGACTGTGCTATAGCATAGGCTGTACAACATCATTAATTTTATGCTGGGCGGGGGGGATCTACAATGGCAAGCATTTTAGAAAATAATGTTACTCTCCCAATGAATAAACCTTTATTCTGTTAACAAATTCTAAGTATACAGTGAAAAATAAGAACTCCCTGGGGATTTTAAGGCACAATGAAATAATTGAGATATTATATGTCCCATGGGTTACAATCTTAAAATCTATCAATGGAGAAATATATGTAGATAAGGGTTGGGGTTAGAGTGAAAATTGTATAACATTGATTCTATTTTTTGCCTTTGAGGAAAAAAGCCAACAAACCAAACTGAAGACCATCTGGAGATGAAATATAATTTGGAGGGCCAACAAAAACATAATTATAACAATTGGCTAAAAATAACAAGAGAATTTATTAAGAACAGAGCAGGCCAGGAAGAGATCAGAATTCCATTTCAAATTGTACCAAAGTGTGGGAAATGGAGAGATTTCTTCACATTCAACATGACTATTCAGAAAAACAGAGCATAATTCATGCAAATTCCCCCAGCAAGGAACCCACAACAGTCTTTAAAATTCCCTTCATCGGTTGCCATTAAAAACAAAAATACCCAAATCCACACTCACAGCCTACCCTGCTTCAAAGGCATGCATTCAAGTGCTTCCAAGTATCAGAATTTGATTTGAAACCTGACAATACTTCAAACATGAAAGGCAACTGTATGGCAAGGCAGAATTGTGAAATAATTGATTTTGGTGGCAAGATCAGTCTTCTAGCTGCCATTAAAAGGGAGGAAGGATGACTATGCAAGAGGAAATATGTGCTAATTACACAATTAAAAATTTAAACAAAATTTCCCTACAGTTAAAACACAGACTTAAAGGCAACTGCATCACTACCACACCCAACTTTAATCCCGTACATTACAGGTACCACAAAAGCAGTCTTAAATTTCTCATCAAAACATTTTGGTTTTATTTATATAGTAAGTTTTTCTTCAATTTAGTTTAGGCGTGAACTCAAATTTGACATTTACAAGAGACCATCCTATCTTCAGAAAGCAGTAAAAGTATAGAATTGAGTATAGAACTGGATATAATTCCCAACTAGCAAAGGGGAGATTGACTCTATCAGAACAAAACACATCATGAATCAAACATTGTATGTTTTGAATAAAAATATTCTGTTAATTTATTTCTGGATTAATTTGGGAATTAATTATAACCTGGACAGATTTCACTTACAAGTCAACTTTAAATGACAGTGGCAACTTTTACTGCTGATACCAAGGTGGTTTTCAGCAATAACATACATAAGCCACCAACAATCCCAAATAAAATCTGAATAAAATCTATTAAAAAGATGATAATAACAAGGTTCATATCTATATTACAAATTATCCAATTTTGCATTTAACAAGTGTTATAAAGAGGGTCATTTTTAACCAAAGTCAATTGTTTATAGTATAGTTCTTCCATTGCAATAAAGAGCAAAACGTGAGAGAGAAATGAGAAAAAAAAGCTAGAGATAAATAATTCAGGACAAATATCTACTGATCTCTCTTGAGTTTATTGGTATTGCAAGAAGGAATGAATAGGTGCTACTAAGAAGGACACATGACCAAAAGATAAATTTGCATTACAACGTATCAGTAAAAGCTAAGTAGGTGTGAAATCTGTGTTCATGTATTTAATAGAATGATTTACAGCTCCCTCAGTAAAATAAATAAGATTTATAGCTGGTGAGAATGTTCGGTGATTTAAACATAGATGGAGTTTTTAGAGAAGATATGGTAGCATCATATTCCACATATAACAAGTAAAGAAACATAGAAGACTGACGGCAGAAAAAGACCTCATGGTCCATCTAGTCTGCCCTTATACTATTTCATGTGTTTTATCTTAGGATGGATATATGTTTATCCCAGGCATGTTTAAATTCAGTTACTGTGGATTTACCAACCACGTCTGCTGGAAGTTTGTTCCAAGGATCTACTACTCTTTCAGTGAAATAATATTTCCTCACGTTGCTTTTGATCTTTCCCCCAAATAACTTCAGATTGTGTCTCCTTGTTCTTGTGTTCACTTTCCTATTAAAAACACTTCCCTCCTGAACCTTATTTAACCCTTTAACATATTTAAATGTTTCGATCATGTCCCCCCTTTTCCTTCTGTCCTCCAGACTATACAGATTGAGTTCATTAAGTCTTTCCTGATACGTTTTATGCTTAAGACCTTCCACCATTCTTGTAGCCCGTGTTTGGACCCGTTCAATTTTGTCAATATCTTTTTGTAGGTGAGGTCTCCGGAACTGAACACAGTATTCCAAATGTGGTCTCACCAGCGCTCTATATAAGGGGATGCGTATATAAAGTATATAAAAATTAAACACTAGGTTGTGTTGTGCTGTGCAGACATAACTTTTTTGTCTGTGCATACAGACAGATATGTTAAATTACAATAATTTAAGGGTAAATGCCCTATAGGTGTCCCTAATAATGGCACTTTCTAAAGATATTCAAAAACATATCAAGAAGAGAAGGACCGGAGTGACACAATAGCAGTGTTCCAATATTTGGAGTCTGTCATAGACAAGAAGGGGTCAACCTATTTTCCAAAGCATCTGAAAGCCAGACAAAGGATAATGGGTGGAAATTGTTCAAGGAGGGATTCAACCTAGAAATAAGGATACATTTTGTGAGAACAATCAACTAATGAAACAGCTTGCCTTCAGAAGTTGCTTCATCAGTCAGAAATGGTATAGTGTCTCCTGCTTGAGTAGGGGGCTGGATTAGATAACCTACAAGGTTCTTCCAACTGTTATTCTGAACAGTATATATTCTTCATGTTCATTTCAAGGATATTCTGTAAATGAACATAATTTTCTAATGGAGCCTAGTGTTCTAATTATGAGGAAACAAGATAAAAGTTGGTTCATTGCAAAAAACCTTGAAGAAAGCCTTGGGTAGAATGAGGCTGGAGGCCAATACAGGTAGAAGAAATGTGTGGTAGCGAATGGCCTTTGGAATGCCCTAAGCTTTTGCTGCATTTTTATTTTTATTGTTTTTACATTTTTTATTGCTGCTTTGCCATGCAGATTTATGGTATCTAAGATAGGTTGCTGTACAATTCTAACAAATAAATACATTTGAGAACAGAAGTAATGGAATTTCCATAACAATCACCATAGTGAAAAGCAGTGGGAACATTTAAATGCATAGGACAATTAAGATAAAGGTGTGGGCAGAAATGTTGAATAAGTACAAGCAAAACCCTTTTAAATTTATCCTTTCTATAGTGACAGAAATCAGCCTCATGATCAAATAGGCAACATATGGATCACCTTTGCTAAAAAATGCACCACTGCTGTATAATGTGTTCTTGCCAATGATCACTTGGGTTCAAATTTATTCTAAAAAGGCAGCTACAGGAGAAAACACTTCAAGAGATAATGCATTGTTGAAGTTCTATTAAATTCTTGTTTTGGAGGAAAGGGAACCAACTCAAGTAACAAAAGGATACACCAAGGCAGGGGAGGGGGAGGGAGACTAACTTGCAACTCAGCCAACTCAACTGAGATACCAGGATACTTTTCCTAAAAGAAACTGGTTTTTTTTTAATCACCTGATTATATTTAAATATTACAGGCAAGCCCAGAATTACAATGGATCATAAAAGTCATGACATATAGAAAATAAACACTGACTTCAGGTCCCCCCCCCATGTATGTTTAAAGAATAGGAATAGCCAAAGTTGTATTTATCTTAAGAAATTGCTTAAGACAAAGAAAGATCAGAGTTTGAATGAAGCAGTAACTTAGCTTTCAATGTGCCATTTAAAGAAGGTTTTCAATTTGTCACTTGCTCAAAGGTATTGAATATTTTAGAGTTCTTAGTTAATATTACATACATTGAAGGACACTCTAAAAATTTCCCCTATTTAGGTTTTGTTGTGGTTCCGTCTGAGGCCCCTCAGGGAACGGCTGATCTTCTGTCGGTTTCCAGCTCAGAGGGAGAGGATGAGGAACAGGAGGTGCAGGCAGACGAGGAGGAGGAATCGCAGGCTGAAGAAGAGGGAGGACAGCCAGAGTCCCCCCAGAGGGAGCTCTCCCCAGCAAGCAGCCTGGATTCCTTAGAGGAAAATGCACAAGCCATAATTGATCTGCGACAGAGAAGAGCTACACAGCGAAGGGACAAATTGGCTAGGTACTTTCAGCATTAAAGAGGCAACAGCTGGGTTTGGGTGTGGTGCTCTTTGGAAAGGCTAAAAGGCAGACCCACCCTTCCTGGCTTGTGGAGTTTTATCTTTGAGAGTCTTGGGACCTGGCTGTGAACTTTGGCGTCTTGGAATCCTGGTTTGTGCCTTTGACTACTGAAACCTTGAGGTGGGTGTGCCAGCAAGAAGCTTGCTGTATTGTCTGGACATCAGGACTCTGCTGTAAAGTATTATAGCCTGTCTGTTGGGAAGAACAGGTTTTCCTCTGTGTTTATTTTTTCCAGCTATAAAGTACTTTTGCTTTTACCAGAGTGTCTGGCTGTTTTTTCCAGTTGGTGTTGAGGTCTGGGGGAACCCAGACAGAACAGGTTTTCTTTTTTTTTTAAGCTCAGCGATGATCTTGAATTACACATTCACCTTCTGCATGGCCAGGCAATAATCCCAAATCAAGGCAATTTATCTGATCATAGATCAAACAGATAGGGATGTCAGGTCTTAGAAGTGGAAGTAAGTGGGCCCATCTCAAGCCCAAGCCATTTATTAGATTTTAATGCCATCGATCATCTACATTAAATCTCTTTCAAATTTAGCCTGCAAGCATTTTTACCAGCAATTCCCCATCCCCCTAACCCCCCCTTTTCAAACAACAGCATTGGATTGACAATTATTAAGGGGCCAGCCTGCTGCCCCTTTAAGGCATCTTCTCTGAGGGGCTGCTCTGGGATTAAGAAAGGAATCACATCTCTTTTACTGCTTCATTCAAACTCTGACCTTTCTTTCAGCTCGCTAATGAAGGCAACACTTAATATCAATTAGAATGATGTGTGTTTTGACTTGAATACCCTTCCAACCCAACCCAACGGGAATTGGGTTACAATCAACAACACATAGCACAGAGGCCACTAAGGAGATCTCATTAGATGGTAATGAAATTTTAGATCTAAAACATGACTTCAGTTAAATTTCAACTTGTGGTAGGCGAATAAACAAATCCATGTTACCATTTGTGACAGTTATCTCAAGTGGCTGCTCAGAGCCAAATGATAATATAAAAGAAAGTGATACTGGAAATCTGATCTTTTCATCTGTATGACTTCTTCTATATAAATTAAAATAATTATTTCACTGGGGTAAACATTACAAATTATCAAGTATGTATTTTGGTTCCCCCCCCCTTTTATCCAAAGGTAAATTCATGGATGTGAGAGTGTATAAATATATTTAATTGAAAGAAATATACAACTTGAAGCCGGCCAAACTAAATGTGCAGAAGCCATGCTCTATAGTTGTTATTATAAAAATGGCATAATTTGGCATGATTTCATTGCTATTATAAAAATGGCATACAGAATATTTACAGATTTTACAGATTGACAGAGTTTTAAGGTGCAACATTTAAGAATGCTAATAAAAGAGGATCTTGTAGAAAAGAGATTATGAAATGTTGGGAGAAAACAATTTGCTTCCTATTCCTTTCCCTAATACCTTCTATGTAAATGCCTATTGGACAATATGGCATACACCGTAAAAGGCTCTTAAGACAACAGATTGCAAAATGGCAGAAAGAAAGGTACAGGAGTTCAACATTATGATACCAAGAATTTGAGGGTTTGCTTTTTATTTTGTACCAGAAAATACAAAAGGACAGAAGAAATTGAAGATTGTGATGAATGGTGTAAGTCTGGGGAGACCATGTTCAAACCCTCCTTAATCATTGAAAGTCACAGTAATGTTGAGTCAGTCCTCTCTTGAGGCAAATCCAATTCAACAACTTTTGCTAGTGCAGTAACAAGACAGGACAAAGTGAAGGAAAATCCACCTTGAGTTCCTAGAGGAAAAGCAGATTAAAAATGTAATAATATATGGAAGAAATAATAAAATATAGTTTGAAAATCCATCATTCCCCTTAGTACATACCCAAATACTTTAACCTCTCAAATGCACAGACTTCAATGTACATTTTAAGATGGTTTATCCACAAAGGAAAGTGCAGTGAATTCTGAAACAATTGGTGTTTTTATACACTCCTCTTCCCATTTCCTCCTGCATCCCTTTGAAAAGGTTTACACACAAACAAAATAAAACACACTTAAACACACACACACATACTGGTTTGGGAAAGGTTATTCATTTGTGTAACCATGTTGATAACTGCATCACTAACAAACATTCATAAAAATTAACTTTTGAATTCAGTCCTCATTGGATAAAACCTGCTTCAATTTAGATACATCAACAATCTGATACAGTAAAGTTGATTAGCAACAGGATTTGGATAAAATCCAAATTTTAGACATGTTATGAAATGGACACATTTTACAGAATCTGAACACCTACACAAAATAAAGTAGTAACTATTGATGGAAATTTTGGTGCCTCCATTTCCTTTCCATTTGGCATGAATATAAAGCTATAGAATAGCAAAATAACTCACAAAATTTATTTTGTTATAATCCTTGCAACAACTGGGAAGGGCATGGCCAGTCACCGCAATGGGATGGAGTTCTTTGTGCTCTGTGGGAACTCCGAATTCCCGCCACCCAGGGGTTTCAGTTCTTATGGAACCGAACCCAAAACTGCCCTGAAAGGGACACTGTTAGGGGCCTGTTTGGGGTCAGCATACCCCACAGGGACCTAAACTAGTGTCCTGAACCAGTGATGGTGAAAGTCGGCTTGGGACACAGCCACCCCAGCCATTTTAGCTGTGGTGGTCATGTAACAGAAAGATTGACTGATGGTTGAAGTCATCGTCATCTAGAGAGAGAAGAATAAAGCTTCACACATGAGGGACAGAGGAGGAGAAATTTTAGAGGTTTGTGAAGCTACTTTCTTTCAAAGCTGCTTTTACAGGTTGGGACACCCAGGAAAGGTACTAGAAGGTTGAAGGTGAAGTAGAAAGGAAGGGAGAGAAGGAGGAAAAGGTGGATAAAGAAAGAGAGAGAGAGAGAGAAAGAAAGAAAGAAAGAAAGAAAGAAAGAAAGAAAGAAAAAGAGGGAGGGAGGGAAGCAGGGAGGGAGGGAGGAGGAGGTTAGTTGGTTTAGGAGGAGTGAAGGGAAAGTAAGGAGGAGGAGGAAAGAGAGAAAGAGGAAGGGGGTGCAAGAAAGAATAGCTAAAGGGATGGGTGATGTTGAAGAAATATTTTTTTGTTTATGAACAATGGATAAAAATATATAATTATGAACTTTGTATGGTGTATGTAATATTGGAAGGTATATACATGAGAAGGTATGTACATAAGAAGGCAGTGAAATTTTTTAAAAATGAAAAAAATCCTTACAACAACTGGAAATTAATCAGAATTATAATGTCTGTATTGCAGAGTAGGTTAAAGTTTTCAATTGATCTGATAATTGTGTATTCTGATTAAAAAATGACCTTGATATGCACCTTCTAGATTAATGTGCAGATGTAAACCTTCTAATATTCTCCTACAAAATGTGGCTCAAAATATTGAACTATCTTTTAATATGGAAACATTTAAAGTTTACATATATGTCTTGAGAGAAAACAAATTTAAAATTATACACTGGGGTACTTAAATTAAATGATTGTTTATTTTATTTACATACATTTTGTGCAGACCTATTTAATTCACAGATTAATGCAGAAATGGTAAATGTATAAAGAAACATACAAATAAATAATGGTTTCTCTTTAGCAAAGATGTGCAATTTTTAAGTTGGTAAAGAGAAAATAAAAATTAATTTTACTAGAAAACAAACAGTGCAATACAAAATGATTCTAAGGAATGATACTGTCCTTAGGACTATGAGTGGCAGGTGTTATAGGTTGCAAGGATAAAGGACACACTAATATGTATAGGGTTAGGCCATAATTACTTTTGACAATCTTATGATCACTATGGAGTTCATAGTAACTATAGGAACTGCACCAGATCCTTCCCAAGAGTACAGAGATTAAATATTCTCTTCCATTAGTTTGGAGTTATATAAAATAGTAGGGTTACCAACTGAAAGTCTCAGAATGTCCAACATCAACCCAGAGCAACTAAGAGATTAGTAAAATAGTAGCATCTCTAACTGGTTGTTCTGGTCTAGTTCCAGACATGAATGTTCTAATTCAGTCACTTCCAGGACAATGCTATTCTTCACCACTAGAATCTCTGCTAGAGATCACAACATCTGCAATATCTGAGATGGGGGGAAGCAGCATATTTCTGAAAAGGTTGGTTGTAGTAGTACATGTCAAATCCATTACCATCACCATGTCATAGATGAATATAGACCTGTTCTACATATACCTGACATTTATCAACAAATTCTACATAACGATAACCAACAATTTTACTATCCAGGCTAAGGACTGGGCCTCCAGTTTAGAAGAAGAGGCCTGATGCAGATTGCTTTTTACCTATGACAGCTCACCCAGTACCCCTGCCATATCTTTTTTCATCTGGTATATTTCAATTTGTTTTTCAGTACTTCGTTCCTCATAGGCCTATTGCAGTATCAATCCCATTTTATCCTCACAAATTCCATCCCATCACTCTCACCAGGATAAAGCATTACATATAGGGGCAAGGAGAGTTTAGCTTGGTAATCATTCTACAAAACAAGAAATCTGGCACTTGAAATTACTTTAGTAGTCAAACATACAATACCAATCTGAGATCCACCAGCATTTTTCATGTCTCAGAAGACCTACAAGGACCACCACGTATGAAGATCTTTCTTATCTCTACTTCTCCTGCTTTCCTACTCCCTGATGAGGAGAGAAGGAGTAGGAGAGGGAAAATTTCAACCTCAACAATTTTAATCTAGAGAATATCATCTTGCAAATCCAATTCATTGTGCTGAGCTCTTTTTCCGTTCTGGCCTACTGCAGTTTTCAACTATACTTCCCATATACTTCCCATATACTTCCCTGGTTTCCTCATCTGGACCTGACAGTGCACTTATCCTCTGGGAGAAATTTCTTTCAACTCTATCACCAGGCATAACCAAAACCCTGTTCTACAGCAAGTAGATCAATCTCGCCTGCCGTAGAGGTCCTCCTACTGATTTCTACCATGAATTGTAGCCTCTTAACAACAATTTCCATTATCTATCCTCTTATTACATGTACAAATTATGGTAATGGCAGCTCACATTCTATATCTTCCAATGATGACTTCCATCTACCAGCTGACCAGTGGTCTTCCAAAGACATGGCTATCTCCCATAATTGGAAACTGTAGAGTTTGAATATACAAAATAAATTGACTGTTGTACTCACCTAGCCAAGTATGGTCATGCATATCCACAGGGATTTATAATCATTATATAAATAATAAAATAACATATAATTTGCACAAGTTGTATGACTCAAATGATCTGATTTGCATAGTTTGCATGTTGATGGTAATGATGTGTATGTTACTTTCATGGATTCTACTAGATTCTGGTAAATATTATCTCTTTCCATTCTTCCTGACTCGATGGCTTCATATTACAGTTGCTATGACAGCTGGAATTTGAAGATTTGCAGTCTGACGGCTCTAGTAGAACAAGGATCCAAGAAGCATAAATTAAAGTAATTGTATGCCTAAAGGGAGCCTTAAAATCTCTTGGGTGTATTAACAACTAGTATATTTCAATTTAGGACTGTGAATCATGTAAGTGGAATGATGGATTAAGATATATGACAGACCAATACAGCATTTAAAAATTCCTATATCTTCTTTTTCTTTTTCATTTTTGACCCTCTCTGAACCTATCTGTTCCAAAGTTTTCCAGTTATCAACCTGTTTTACTTATCTATTCAGTTTGTGCCAAACTCTGTCCAATTTTCCTAAAAGTTTTATTCCCCCAAAGAGGCACTAAGAATGTTGGGTTTCTTCCTTCCTTTTTCATTCCCTTTGGCACTCTAAGGCTTCCTTGGCTGTCTAAATTTGTTGATCTAAACACAGAGACACACACACACACACACACACACACACACACACACACAAACCCAGGTCTGCTTCTGGCCTTTAACTAAAGTCTAGGAAGATATAAACCATTGAGACCATCTGAAAAATCAATGAAAAATAGGACAAAAACACCACTTTAGAGCAAGAACCCCACACTCCATTTCATTCCATGAAAATAACTTTTTCTTTGGTATTTTTTTCAGTTTTTATTAAAATAATTTTGAATATAGTACTAACAGTTACATTTATACACCACTTCACAGCGCTTTACAGCCCTCTTTTAGTAGTTTATAGAGTCAGCATATTGCCCCCAACAATCAGGGTCCTCGTTTTACTGACCTTGGAGGGATGGAAGACTGAGTCAACCTTGAGCTGATGAGGATCAAACTCCTTGCAGTGAATTGAATTAGCCTGCAATACTGCATTCTAACTTAGTAAAGTAAATATACTCTGGGATGGAGCTCCATTTTTGCTACCCCACTGCATTCCCCCACCCCTGCTTCCAAGGTGGGTAAAATGAGAACCCAAACTATTGAGGGCAATATTCTGACTCTGTAAAACCGCTTAGAGAGGGCTGTAAAGCACTATCAAGATGTATATAAGTCTAAGTACTATTGTTAAATGTGCCCTGTCTCTACCCTCATTTTTCTAAATTGTTTGCCTCACTATAAAAGAGGCAGCCTACACACTGGGAGGAGGGAGATTTTGGTTAAAATGGGATATGGCAGTCTCATATAATTACTTTCTTGTCATTAAAACATAAGCAAGGGAGGCTCAAAACATAGCAGAATGGTAATTTAAAAATAAACGTATTTTTGGAGGGGGGGGGGCTTGCTGTGTAATAGTTACAATAATATATATTTCTCAACTTCATATACAAAGACAGCAAGAAGAATCAAGCTTAAAGAAAGGAAGTCATAATGTTAGTATTATCACCTAACCCCCAAAACTTTACCCTTAGATTATCCACTGTTGACCTCTCTTGATTTGTAAGAGGTCAATAAGGGGCGTGCCTAAGTGCACTGTCCTCTGTCCTAATGTTTCTCTTTTACTAGTATCTTATATATAAATATTATACCTTTGTATACCACCAGTATGTATGTGACAAAACAAACAAACAAATACATAAATAAATGCAAATGTTAAATCTCGTATACGACTATGGATAGCCATGGATGCTGAAAAAAGCTGGAAAATATGTCATCATATAAAATGAGACTATATACCAACTTATTACACTAAAATGGGTCTTGGGGGCTTTGTCCCTACAGTCTAGAACAGTGATGGTAAACCTTTTTTTTCTCAGGTGCCAAAAGAGCGTGCGTGGGCACTATCGTGCATGTGCGAGTGTTCACACCCATAATTCAATGCCTGAGGAGGGCGAAAACAGCTTCCCCCGCCTCTCTGAGGCTCTCTGGAGGCTGGAAATGGCCTGTTTCCCAATTTCTGGGGGGCCCAGTAGGCTCATGTTTTGACCTTCCCAGGCTCCAAAGGCTTCCCCGGAGCAGGGAGGGTAGAGATACCCTTTCCCATCCCCCTGGGAGCTCTCTGAAAGCCAAAACCGCCCTCCCAGAGCCTCTGTGCAAGCCAAAAATCAGCTGGCTGGCACACATATGCATGTTGGAGTTGAGCTAGGCAACGGCTCATGTGCCAGCAGATATGGCTCAATGTGCCACTTGAGGCACCCATGCCATAGGTGTGCCATCACTGGTCTAGAAGAATTTATAAGAAATATTAAATTTATAAGATAAATTAAATTTAGAACAAAACTTTTCATTCAGTTCTATTATTTTGGCAATCTTTTTTATCTCTCTCTGTCAGTAACAGTAGATTGCCAAAAAGAAATAGATGAGGAATTTTAAAAACAGCACTAGGAAGATGTAGGGGAGATGTTTAACATTCTAAATACAATGGCAAGGGTGATAATTTGAATTGCTTGAGAGATATATTTCATAAGAAAGGTTTTCCCACCAAGAACGTTACTGAACTGAACATTTTAGAAGTAAGAGATATCTTGGCACATGGTTTCAAGATCTTAGATACTGTTAAACCTCCATTTCTGCAAAATTTATTTGATTCAGTAGGAAGTGAATTTCCCAACCTTTCCAACTGTTACCTGTAAAATAAAACAGATACCCTCAAAAGATTTTCTTGTTAACAAGACTACATTTCTGTCTTCAATTTGATATTTAAAAAGATAAGTTGGTGAAAAAGGAGGTAATATTTTATTTCCTATGTGCAGGGTCTGTAGTCTTGCAATTTCATAATTATGGTGGAATTTTAAGAAAATATTTCTTAAAGTAGTTATTATTACAAAAGCTAGAACAGTATAGCCTTCTACTAAAACCACTCATCTAACTCCATCTTTATTTCTGTACTCTAGATAAAAGTATAAGAATGTTAATGTCTTGCACATTGATTGTTAAGAATGGATGGATAAGACAATAAAACTATAGCAGCTTTTATTAATGTTTGGTGCCCCATGCCAAAAGAGGCCAAGTGCACAAGAATTTTCTTCTGCCAAACACTATAATCTTATTTATAATGTAACCTTATAATGTATAATGTGTCAGAATGGTCAAACAATTGGCAATTCCAAATATCAACCAATAAATGCTCTATCTTACACATTGACAAAAAAAGTATATGAGAACACCAAATAAAAGCTGGGCAGATACTACTTCATAGACCACCCTCACTCTGTCAAGACCTTTGAGTACTCATCTCAAATTACCTAAGTGCCAGAGCTCACTGTAACAGCATTGCCAAAAAGGTATTAAGAGTTGTTAACCTAATCTTGCGAAACTTCTTTAATATTGTACTGCTAACCAGAGGATACAAAACCTTTGCTAGACCAATTCTAAAATACAGCTCATTTGCCTGGAATCCATACTGTATATCAGACATTAATACGATTGAGCGAATTCAGAGGTATTTCACAAGAAAAATGCTCCACTGCTCTGCTCACAACAAAATACCTTGTCACCAGGCTTGAAAATCTGGACTTAGACAACCTAAAACTACACTGCCTATGGTCTGGCCTAAGTGTAATTATCTGCTACAATGTCTTACCTGTTGTTGTGCTTGGCTCTGGGCCAGCTCTTGCCCCAAGGACTGTGGGGGTGGATGTGGGTGAATCCTCCCAGGGTCAGAGGCAAGTTTTATTGCTGACTGCTTCTGACACCGAAGTGTCTGAAGCAGATAGTGGAAGTGAAATGGGATCCTCAGAGGGGGTAATGGTAAAGAAGCCCATTAGGTAGTTGAGTGATTCATCATCGTTATCATCACTGGATTCGGAAGAAGAGACATTCATTGATGTACGCAGGCGCAGGGCAATGTCTAGGAAAGAGCAACTGCATAAATACTACAGGAAATAAGGTAGATCACCTGTGGCTGGGTGTAATTAGACTAATTGGGGTTGCTGTTAAATAGTCAGCGTTTTGACCTCTGGGTGTGAAAGTTTATCTGTTCGGTAAAGGAGGACGTGTGTTTTGTATCAGGATTCTACAAGGACTCTCATTGAACTGTTTCCAGGACTTTTGAACTAAATCATAGTCAAGTTTGTGACTTTGTGAATTCTTGAAGAAGAGTGGCTGTGACGTCTTCACAGCTGCTTGTTATCTGCTTTGTGTTTGTTTATTGTTCTTCACAGCACTTAAGGCAGTTGCTTTGAAGGTGAGCATTTTGCCTGACTAAAAGTGTGTGTGGCTCCTCTTTTACTTTTGATAAAAAACATTGTTATTGACTTACAACTGTGTGTGTCTGAATTCCTACCTTTGAACTTAATTGAAGGCTCGTGCCAAGAAGCCCGGCAGAACACCTGTCAATAACTATTATAAAGGAGCACACAATAAAATACCTTATGCCACCAATAGATACAAACTTAAGATAAAACACTCCAAACGTAATTGTAGAAAATACAAATTCAGCAGTAGAGTAGTCAATGCCTGGAATGCTCTACCTGACCCCTTTGTTACTTTATCAAATCATCATAGCTTCAGTCTTAAACTTTTGACTGTGGACATCCTCACCCCATTCTTAAGAGATTTGTAAGGGGCATGCATAAGCACACTAGCATGTCTACCGTCCCTGTCCTACTATCCCCATTTATTTGTACCCTGTATTTACTATATTCATATTCATGTTTATAGTTATACCTGTCATCTCGTTATCTTGACAAAGTAAATAAATAAATAAAATAAATAAATTATTTACATAATGAATCTTGGAACATTGAATGACAAGGAAAAAAAACATGAAAATTGTACAGAGCTAACACATCCTTCTTCATACTGACATTTAAAAATGTTTCCCTGCTTATATATCCTTGATATGAAGTATGCTGTTAAAATATTAGGGTTTTTTAGCATTGGAAAATAAATATATGCCCCAATTAACTGAGTATATTGAAGATTCAATATTACTTGCAATTTATTAATGGCTTTCTAACAGATGTAAATTATGTATGGATGATTATAATAAAATATGATAATTCTTTAGTGAAATTGATATACCCTCCCATGTCTGTCTGTCTGTCTCTCTCTCTCTCTATCTCTCAGTCTGTCTCTCTCTGTGTGTCTCTGTCTCTCTCTCTCTCTGTATGTGAATTCAACTCTCAACCTTCTGAGTAGGTTATATAATGAGCGGTATGGTAGCCATAATGAAGATGCCACTACTAGGTAGTGCCAGGTATTTCTCTTCTAAGGCACAAAGAAAAAATATCTCCATGTGGAAGATATGCTCAACTCCCCTCAGTTGCTTAAGGCTAGAAATCAATCTAACCATAGGATAAAAATCCCCCAAAGTTATCCAGCATAAGCTTACATTGGTTATATATTATAAATATATGTAAATCAGTTACAAACATGAATGCTGTATGGTTAGTTACATATATATTGCCAGCTCTATAATATATGCACTAAAATCATATCAAGAATGATATAGTGCATGGATGTGGCTATAACAATCATAGAAGCCTCTACTTCAATATGACTTGGGGTATTTGGTTTCAAAAGAGAACATCTGGGCCAATTTGAATATTCTCTGTCTAGGCACGCATCCATTTTCATTGTCTGCATCAGTCCAAGTAAAATCTTATTCAGAGCTTCTGTCTGAATCAAATTGGCTAGATTTTCTGAATCAGTTCAAACATTTGATACAAATTAAATACAATTTGTCCATCCCTAATATTTATTGGCAAGACAGCAGTTTTAAATTAGATATGAGGAAAAATGAACCCTGAATTTAATCAGCAGACGAATGACGGTACCTCCCCTTAATTTAGTTATGCATAGAGTTACACAAATGAAATCAATCAAAGTCTTTTATTCCTGGAAATTTTTGAGGTCTTTCCCACATGAGGTATCTATAGCAAAAATAAAATAAACATAATTTATATCTTGAATTATGATATCTATATAATATCAGACTTCAAATTACACATTGAAAGAGAGCCAATTTATAGAAATTCTTGCATAACAGTTCTCTTTGCGAATGTTTGTATTCCTTGTACTGAATATGGAAGGAAGGTTTATAAAATGTTATTATTTTTTTATATCTATTACATGATTGATAGAGTGAGTGTGGTGCAATGGTTAAGGTACTGGATTAAGCATGAAGAATTCTAGGTTCTAGCCCTTGGGATATATGGGGTGTTCAGGGAAAGGAAGCACCTCTGGTGTAGGGGTCTGTTGTGTCCTTTTATGGCAACTCATTTAGGGAAGCTTTTAGGGAAGCTCATTTACCTTTGGTCCCCACCTCTCACTCAACACTCACCTTGGCTACTAGTAGCTTAGCATGCACAGCAACCACACCCCAGACAACATCTTTGACAGTCTGGCCAAACCAGGTTGGTAGTAGCTGATGGGTCATTGACCTTTGGCGACCTAGCGACTTGTCTATCCTGAGCATGTGAAGAGAGAGTCCAATGGACTGAGCAAATGAAACCTACTAGAATAGGTCAACTGTCATGAAGGCAGTCTCTGCAAGCAATGTGGTATGCTAAGAGCATGGCAAGACATGAACAATGCCTTAGTCAACCACTAAAAGAAGGGAAACTCTGACTGCAAACCTCCACTGCCTTGTGGCTAAATCCATCATTGGAAAAAGCTTCAGGAGAACAGTTGAATAATGGACCTCAGAAAACCATCATTCTACAACCAATTAGACCAGTAGGCACCATCATGCAAAAATTTCACAATAAAGATGTGAATAGTCAGAAAAGAGATAATGATGTTAAAATTATAGGAAATCATAAAATATGATTTTTCCACTCTACCTTCTACAAAATGTCATTTTATAAATAAAAATGACATAAAACCATGAGTAGAATCTAATCAAGCTACAATGGTGATTGATCTACTTGTAAGAGGTTGCAGAACTTACAGTGACTAAATATAAAATACAAATCTAATAAAATTATTTATTTTATTTATTAGATTTGTATGCCGCCCCGAGTCTTTTGAGAGGGGCGGCATACAAATCTAATAAATAAAATAAATAAATGAAAATAAATGAACAAGAAGGGAAGTTGTAAGAATTTTTTTTATTGGTTTTAATCTTTTTATTCAAAAAGTTCAATGCTGTTTATCCAACATTCCTTTGAATTATTTTAAACACTTAAAAAAAATCTTTCTAGCAAACATTTTTCAGTGGCTAATCAAATGTAATGCATTATTCTGTTGCTTTGCATAAACAATAGTAAAATAATTATATGCAACATTAAAATGTAATTCCTGGCCTTCAAACAGCTGATTACATTGCATTTTTTTCTTCCACAAAGAGAGATTTAAGAGGCTGTGCAGTTCTTCAATTTTACCAAACTGAACAGAGTATGACTCCCTTTTGAAAAATATTAGTATATTAAAATTGTTGCTGCCTTCAACTGAACAATATTTCAAATGCTTCAAAAGGCACCCTGTCAAATCGCTTTACATATAACAGTGGAATGCTTATACACAGCATTGTTAATGATATGCCCTTTACACACTTTCTTGGCTCACCAACGATTTCCAAGTTCATTTAACAAATAGCCCACTTTCCATCTGTGTCATTCCCTGAAGAGTGTGAGC